>NW_020957235.1:28755-32162 GCF_003031625.1 Empidonax traillii | reverse complement strand
TTACAATCTCCCAAGCCTTTAATTAAACCCAAATTCCCACTGTGCCTGGCAGATGAGGGGAAAATGTGTTTTTTAAAGGCAGTGACGCTTCAGTAGAAATTTAAACGGCCACACAAGTGAGGACACAGGGGACACACAGGGCCTTTGACTGCTTCTCCCGCTCCCCAGAGTTCCCAGCCACCCATGACCAGCTCCAGCTTGGCAAACTTGAGAATCACTTCAACAAGCAGGGAGATAAACTAATTATTCTGATTTTTTTTTCCATGTGTTTCTGAATTAAGGGAAGCAGTGACCAGTTAGGGAGACCATTGACAAGGGATGGAGGGACAGGACACAGGGAGTGGCTTCCCACTGCCAGAGGGCAGGGACAGATGGGAGATTGGGAAGGAATTGCTGGCTGGGAGGGTGAGGAGGGGCTGGGATGGAATTCCCAGAGAAGCTGTGGCTGCCCCTGGATCCCTGGAAGTGTCCCAGGCCAGGTTGGAGAGACAAAACCCAACCCAACCCAACCCTGGAGAGGCCATTCCTGCTCTTCCAAACCAAACCTGAAGAGCACATGTCCTGTTCTTCCAAATAAAACAAACCTGAAGAGGACACTTCTGATCTTCCAAACCAAACCAAACCTCAAGAGGACATGTCCTGCTCTTCCAGACCAAACCAAATCAGACCTCAAGAGGACAAGTCCTGCTCTTCCTAGAGGAAGAGATGGCCCATACCCAACTCCAGCTCCACAATTCATTTCCCCATGATAAAAAAACCCACTGCCCTGAGGTGCCCAGGAAAGCACTTCTAAGTTTCAGCCCAAAAATACCAGGGAGGGGTGTGGGAAATAAAACCCCTCAGCACCAGTTTGACCGGAGACATCAAACTAGGATCCAGGATTGTTGTGATCAGTGACACAGTGGGAAATTCTCTGCTGTCCTTGGGAAACATTGCAAACATTACTGCAACCCCCATTAAGCTTTACAAGAGAGACTGTAATTTATACAGTCAGTTTATAGCCTGTAACATTCATTTACACTTACTGGAAAGCTAATAACTTATAGCTAATAACTTATAGCCAGCTTGTAATCAAATCTTCCTTAGAGAAACAGTGGCCTGGACAGCCAGGATTTACAGGGAGCTTGGATGGGTGTCTTCAGAAGGAAATAAATTAAGTCCAGCAGTAACTCAAATCACTGGCTCTACGAACTCTGCTCATATTTAAATCTGGGGGTGCTGAAGGAAACCGAGCTCCAGAGAGGTTCTCAGGACTCAAACTCACCAAAACAGAGATGAATCCAGCCCTGGGAGCAAATCCCGAGGCCATGGAGATGCTCCAAGGGCTGGAGCCAGGCTGGGAGAGCTGGGGGGGTTCACCTGGAGAAGAGAAGGATCCAGGGAGAGCTGAGAGCCCCTTGCAGGGCCTAAAGGGGCTCCAGGAGAGCTGGAGAGGGACTGGGGACAAGGATGGAGGGACAGGACACAGGGAATGGCTTCCCACTGCCAGAGGGCAGGGATGGATGGGATATTGGGAAGGAATTGCTGGCTGGGAGGGTGGGCAGGCCCTGGCACAGGTTGCCCAGAGAAGCTGTGGCTGCCCCTGGATCCCTGGAAGTGTCCAAGGCCAGGTTGGAGCACCCTGGGCTGGTGGAAGGTGTCTCTGCCCATGGCAGAGGTGCCACTGGATGGGCTTTAAGGTCCCTTCCAACCAAACCATTCCATGATTCCATGATTCAAGAAAAGTCCCTTATCCAAAGTTGATTCCCAGCAGGATTTTAGGTCATGAATCTCCACCTCTCTCCCTTTCTCACTTTCCCCCCCTCCAATCTCTCTTTCTTGCAGTGTTTCTGTGTCACTCTGTGCTGTTCCCCTTTCAAGTGTGTTTGAGTCACCCAGACTCTGAAGAGGTTCATTTTTGGCAATAAGTGCCTTGAAAAACACCCCCTGCTCCTCCAGCAAACCCTGCTGTGGAGTCCCACAAAAATGCAGTTTTTAAACTGTGAAAAATATGCTAAAGATGTTCAGGAAAGGCCATAAACCTTTTCTCTGGCCAGAAAATAACCTTATTAATAGTCCCTGAGTTATGTTTTATGACTTGTCTCTGCTGGGACACGTGAAAGTCTGAAGGTGTTTTGCCAGTAATTCCTCAGTACCAAAAAAGTTCTTTGTTGAGATAACCTCATACTTTGATTGATTATAATATTTGATTGTAACAGTTGATTGATTATAATATATAGTATATATTTTACTAGTAAAATTATAATACTATAGAGCTTGATTTTTTTATACTGGGGTAGAAAAAAAAAAGGGGGCAGCAAACCTTCAGCAGCACCCAGGGTCTTTACACCATTTTTTTGTTGTTGTATGAAGAAAAAATGAAAAACATTTAATTGAGATAATTTAAATTAAGTTTGTTTCCTTTTTGGCACGATTCTGCAGGGAACTGGGCTGGGATCAAGAGATTCCAAGGTTGCTCAGACCCTGCTGTGAGACAGAGTGGAGAGTTCACTCCCATCTTGTCTCAGTGTGGCTGTCAAGTGTTGGAACAAGTTTTGGTCAATCTAAAATACCCCTCAGGGGAGCAGCTCTAGGAGTCTACACACCAACAGCTCCAGTTTGAAAGGAAACAGGAAAATAGGGATGAGGGGAGAAGGAAACCCCCCCAGCCTCGTGCTGGGCTTGGGGAGAGCGAGGTTTGGCCTCTTGCTTTGCTTTCCTGCTAAAGGAGAGCAAAGGTGGGGACAGCTGAGCCACATAAACCTCTTAAACATCCTGGTGACATCAACCTGGTCCTTTGGGTTCAGGTTTGATGTATAGAGAGGAGAAGGAGATTATAAATCTGTTTTGAGACCTCTTAGAAGCTGCTGACACACTGAGGACAGGGAGTGTTGTGCCACCACACAGGATACATCCCAATCCACACAATCAGCACGATTTCATGGAGTCACAGGAATGTTAAGGTTGGGAAAGCCCTCCACGACCACTGTGTCCAATTTGTGCCCCATCCTTGCTCTGTCCCTCAGTCCAGGCACTGAGTGCCATGGCCAGTCCTTCCTTGGACACCTGCAGGGGTTGGGACTCAGCTGGCACGAGCTGTGGGCAGTGACACGGTGCCCACAGCCCCACCCTGTCCCCAGGGGCACAAAACAGCACGTGGGATCTCCAAACCACTGTTGCTCCAGTTTTTTTTTCCCCTGGGAGGAGGAGCTGGGCTGCACCATCTGCCGTCCCTGGGCGGATTCACCCCCTCGTGACACCCAGCGCTTGAACGTCCCACTGAAGTCAACAGGCCCTGCACTTGCTGACAGCCAGGAAAACAAGACAGCTGGTCTTGTCAGCATTGAATTATAAAAAAAAAAAAAAGGACAAAAAGGGAAAAAATAAACCCTGCCTGTTCTCACTTTTGCCTGGATTTGAGGCAATTT
>NW_020957235.1:0-28734 GCF_003031625.1 Empidonax traillii | reverse complement strand
TTACAATCTCCCAAGCCTTTAATTAAACCCAAATTCCCACTGTGCCTGGCAGATGAGGGGAAAATGTGTTTTTTAAAGGCAGTGACGCTTCAGTAGAAATTTAAACGGCCACACAAGTGAGGACACAGGGGACACACAGGGCCTTTGACTGCTTCTCCCGCTCCCCAGAGTTCCCAGCCACCCATGACCGGCTCCAGCTTGGCAAACTTGAGAATCACTTCAACAAGCAGGGAGATAAACTAATTATTCTGATTTTTTTTTTCATGTGTTTCTGAATTAAGGGAAGCAGTGACCAGTTAGGGAGACCATTGACAAGGCATGGAGGGACAGGACACAGGGAATGGCTTCCCACTGCCAGAGGGCAGGGACAAATGGGAAATTGGAAAGGAATTGCTGGCTGGGAGGGTGAGGAGGGGCTGGGATGGAATTCCCAGAGAAGCTGTGGCTGCCCCTGGATCCCTGGAAGTGTCCAAGGCCAGGTTGGAGCACCCTGGGCTGGTGGAAGGTGTCCCTGCCCATGGCAGGGGTGGCACTGGGTGGGCTTTAAGGTCCCTTCCAACCCAAACTAGAATAACTTCTTATTTCTAGGTTCTGAAACCCAGCAGAGCTCCTGCTGCAGTTGGACCATGGAGAAAGGCTGCTCCCAAAGCCAGGGGAGACAAGATGTGCCCTGCTCATGAGGAGCAAACAGAGGTGCAGGAGACAAAACCCAACCCAACCCAACCCTGGAGAGGCCATTCCTGCTCTTCCAAACCAAACCTGAAGAGCACATGTCCTGTTCTTCCAAATAAAACAAACCTGAAGAGGACACTTCTGATCTTCCAAACCAAACCAAACCAAACCTCAAGGGGACATGTCCTGCTCTTCCAGACCAAACCAAATCAGACCTCAAGAGGACAAGTCCTGCTCTTCCTGGAGGAGGAGATGGCCCATACCCAACTCCAGCTCCACAATTCATTTCCCCATGATAAAAAAACCCACTGCCCTGAGGTGCCCAGGAAAGCACTTCTAAGTTTCAGCCCAAAAATACCAGGGAGGGGTGTGGGAAATAAAGCCCCTCAGCACCAGTTTGACTGGAGACATCAAACTGGGATCCAGGATTGTTGTGATCAGTGACACAGTGGGAAATTCTCTGCTGTCCTTGGGAAACATTGCAAACGTTACTGCAACCCCCATTAAGCTTTACAAGAGAGACTGTAATTTATACAGTCAGTTTATAGCCTGTAACATTCATTTACACTTACTGGAAAGCTAATAACTTATAGCTAATAACTTATAGCCAGCTTGTAATCAAATCTTCCTTAGAGAAACAGTGGCATGGACAGCCAGGATTTACAGGGAGCTTGGATGGGTGTCTTCAGAAGGAAATAAATTAAGTCCAGCAGTAACTCAAATCACTGGCTCTACGAACTCTGCTCATATTTAAATCTGGGGGTGCTGAAGGAAACCGAGCTCCAGAGAGGTTCTCAGGACTCAAACTCACCAAAACAGAGATGAATCCAGCCCTGGGAGCAAATCCCGAGGCCATGGAGATGCTCCAAGGGCTGGAGCCAGGCTGGGAGAGCTGGGGGGGTTCACCTGGAGAAGAGAAGGATCCAGGGACACCTGAGAGCCCCTTGCAGGGCCTAAAGGGGCTCCAGGAGAGCTGGAGAGGGACTGGGGACAAGGCATGGAGGGACAGGACACAGGGAATGGCTTCAAACTGCCAGAGGGCAGGGATGGATGGGATATTGGGAAGGAATTGCTGGCTGGGAGGGTGGGCAGGCCCTGGCACAGGTTGCCCAGAGAAGCTGTGGCTGCCCCTGGATCCCTGGAAGTGTCCAAGGCCAGGTTGGAGCACCCTGGGCTGGTGGAAGGTGTCCCTGCCCATGGCAGGGGGGCACTGGATGGGCTTTGAGGTCCCTTCCAACCCAGACCATTCCAGGATTCCATGATTCAAGAAAAGTCCTTTATCCAAAGTTGATTCCCAGCAGGATTTTAGGTCATGAATCTCCACCTCTCTCCCTTTCTCACTTTCCCCCCCTCCAATCTCTCTTTCTTGCAGTGTTTCTGTGTCACTCTGTGCTGTTCCCCTTTCAAGTGTGTTTGAGTCACCCAGACTCTGAAGAGGTTCATTTTTGGCAATAAGTGCCTTGAAAAACACCCCCTGCTCCTCC
Organism: Empidonax traillii; assembly: GCF_003031625.1. Lineage (NCBI taxonomy): Eukaryota > Metazoa > Chordata > Aves > Passeriformes > Tyrannidae > Empidonax > Empidonax traillii. Next base: position 26,578 of record NW_020957235.1, on the reverse strand, counting down.
AGCCAACCCTGCTGTGGATTCCCACAAAAATGCAGTTTTTAAACTGTGAAAAATATGCTAAAGATGTTCAGGAAAGGCCATAAACCTTTTCTCTGGCCAGAAAATAACCTTATTAATAGTCCATGAGTTATGTTTTATGACTTGTCTCTTCTGGGACACGTGAAGGTCTGAAGGTGTTTTGCCAGTAATTCCTCAGTACCAAAAAAGTTCTTTGTTGAGATAACCTCATACTTTGATTGATTATAATATTTGATTGTAACAGTTGATTGATTATAATATATAGTATATATTTTACTAGTAAAATTATAATACTATAGAGCTTGATTTTTTTATACTGGGGTAGAAAAAAAAAAGGGGGCAGCAAACCTTCAGCAGCACCCAGGGTCTTTACACCATTTTTTTGTTGTTGTATGAAGAAAAAATGAAAAACATTTAATTGAGATAATTTAAATTAAGTTTGTTTCCTTTTTGGCACGATTCTGCAAGGAACTGGGCTGGGATCAAGAGATTCCAAGGTTGCTCAGACCCTGCTGTGAGACAGAGTGGAGAGTTCACTCCCATCTTGTCTCAGTGTGGCTGTCAAGTGTTGGAACAAGTTTTGGTCAATCTAAAATACCCCTCAGGGGAGCAGCTCTAGGAGTCTGCACACCAACAGCTCCAGTTTGAAAGGAAACAGGAAAATAGGGATGAGGGGAGAAGGAAACCCCCCCAGCCTCGTGCTGGGCTTGGGGAGAGCGAGGTTTGGCCTCTTGCTTTGCTTTCCTGCTGAAGGACAGCAAAGGTGGGGACAGCTGAGCCACATAAACCTCTTAAACATCCTGGTGACATCAACCTGGTCCTTTGGGTTCAGGTTTGATGTATAGAGAGGAGAGGGAGATTATAAATCTGTTTTGAGACCTCTTAGAAGCTGCTGACACACTGAGGACAGGGAGTGTTGTGCCACCACACAGGATACATCCCAATCCACACAATCAGCCACGATTTCATGGAGTCACAGGAATGTTAAGGTTGGGAAAGCCCTCCACGACCACTGTGTCCAATTTGTGCCCCATCCTTGCTCTGTCCCTCAGTCCAGGCACTGAGTGCCATGGCCAGTCCTTCCTTGGACACCTGCAGGGGTTGGGACTCAGCTGGCACGAGCTGTGGGCAGTGACACGGTCCCCACAGCCCCACCCTGTCCCCAGGGGCACAAAACAGCACGTGGGATCTCCAAACCACTGTTGCTCCAGTTTTTTTTTCCCCTGGGAGGAGGAGCTGGGCTGCACCATCTGCCATCCCTGGGTGGATTCACCCCCTCGTGACACCCAGCGCTTGAACGTCCCACTGAAGTCAACAGGCCCTGCACTTGCTGACAGCCAGGAAAACAAGACAGCTGGTCTTGTCAGCATTGAATTATAAAAAAAAAAAAAAGGACAAAAAGGGAAAAAATAAACCCTGCCTGTTCTCACTTTTGCCTGGATTTGAGGCAATTTCCCAAACTAGGCATCCCCGTGGCAGTGCCTTCGTGGAGCAGCACAGGAAGATGAAGATTCAGGGCAAGGCTGCTGATGAAACTGCCCAGGAGGAGAGGAAGAACAAAAGGAACCGGAGCTCAGCCTCACACTCAAATAGATTTTGAAAGCATAACCATCAGGAAATGGGTCATTAAAGCAAAATATGGCAGTGGTGCCCACCACACAACCAGGCAGGGCCAAACTACCCCCAGCATCTCAGGGGTTCAGGGGAATATCAGGGCTGATCTGCAGGCAGATGAAGTATCCAAGAGCCACAGAGAGGTTAGTGCTCCACAGGTCAGAACCAGCAGCCTGGCACAAACAAACCCAACAAAGCCCAGCAGAGAACCCACCCTCAGACAACACAATCATGCTGTAAGATGGATTGGGGCTAAAAAGTAAAGTGGTTGTGTCTCAAGTCATCTTCATGACAGGATAGTGGAGCAGAAAAAGGAGTAATTTTTCTCAAAGCTGGTAAAATAAAGGATTTGGGGGTAGGGAGCAAGTGGAGCCCAGAACTGCAGTGAAAGAAAGAGGGACAGGAGCATCCAAGGAACCTGAGAGCAGGTGTTTCAAAAGAGGTTTCCCTGTACATTGGTGGTGTATTTGTATATTCTTTGACTTCATAGGACATGTTTTCCGGGCTCTGAAACCAGTGTGGGCCATGGAGAAGAGAGCAGAGAAGGGAGAGGATGAGACAGGCCAGGGAGACAAAGGAGAACCTTCCACAGCTCCTCTCCCCTCTTCATCCTTCTGGCTCTCCCATCATTTCAGTACTAAATTTGGCTTCACTGGGAGGGAAAGGGTATCAAGAGCCTGAGAAATAATCTAAAGGAGAAGATTTAGCACAGGTAACAAACAGGAGGAGCTGATGAAGACATTTTGCAGCAGGAAAACTCTGGCACAGGTGCCGTCATGAACACGTGATGGGCCTCAAGTTCCTCCAATTTTTAGATTGGAAATTAGGGAAAATTTCTGCACTGAGAGGATTGTCAAGCACTGGAAGGAGTTGCCCAGGGCAGGGGTGGAGTCCCCACCCCTGGACGTGTCCAGAAGTCACTGGGATGTGGCATTTGGGGCTGTGGTTTAATGATAGTCATGAGTTGCTGGCTGGACTTGATGATCTTAAAGAGGTTTTCAGACCTTAAGGTTTCCAGGATTCCATGACTGGCACAGCTGGAATGCTGCAATGGATGAGGATAAATCCTTCAGAAGGGATCAGCAAGGCAGGAGAGGTGGTGGGGGACTGTTTGGATTGCCTGGAGCTTGATGATGGCAATGATTAACTGGATTGGATTAATGGTTGGACGAGATGCTCTTAGAGGTCTTTTCCAACATGAACAATCCCATGATTCTCCTCTCCTGTATTTCTATTCCTCTCTAGGTTTTCCTCCTGTTCCTGAACACTGGAAAACCCTGTCTGCCCCTCTTTGCTGCCCTTCCCAGCAGCCCCTCAGCTGCAAAGCCAAGCCCTGCTCTGCAGAAAGAGGAGAAAAATCACAGAAAAACAAGAGGGAAAAAGAAGATGAGATTAAAAAAACCAGCATTATTAACTCTGAAAAAAGAGGATCTTTACATTAAAAATTAATGGCACTGTAAGGGGCACTCCTTGTCGCTCCAGGGCTCCCACATATCCATGAGGGGATCTGATGGAGCAGGGAAGAGGCAGAGGGGGGATGTGAGAAGGCCCTGGGGGGATATCCCAAGATATCTGGGATATCTGAGAAGCACAAACAGGGAGGATTTTGATTTCAAACCCTCAAGGCCTCTGGGGGGGCTGTTTCCACGAGACAGATTTGGGATTCACCAAAGGGGCTCAGTTTTCTTTCAGCCTGCAGTGAAACCAGGGTTTCATTCTGCCAAAAATACCCAGAGCAAGCTGGGTTGGGAGGGGAAAAAAAAATGTCCCAGATTAAAAGCAAAAGATAAATATTTAAAGCAACAAAGCAAATATAATTTCTTAATTCCCACTGAGGGAAATGTGTGTAAGAGAAACAGAAGTGTGGCTACCGGGGAGAATATTTGATTTACCCTGAGAAAAGAGAATATCTGTATTTCCAGCACTTGCCTCTCCCACAGAAACTTCCTAAAAGACCAACATCTGTCCCAGTGACTGACATTTCACACTCTTCCCTGATTTTTAAAGGCACACCACCAACTGAAGCACACACAATTTTATCCCAACCACAGAGATGAGACCAGAAAAAAACCCAACCCAAACCAAACCAGATAAGTGGGAAGAGACAAAAGGAAAAATACTTCCCTAGATTTCATTTTTTTCTTGTGTTAATTGACCCAGGGCAGCCATGAAGTCACTGTCTCTGGGTATTTATTGATGAGGGGGGAAAAAAACCAAACCCTTCTTTCAGAGTGAAAAATATAACTGGAAATTCTCTTTTAATGAGAGAACAGCCCCAGTAGCTGAAATTATTGTCACCTGGGGCTTGAGCCTGATTAGGTTTGGAGCAGATTCCTTCCTTGAGGCAGCAGGCAATGACTCCAGGGGTTGGGTGGATAATCCTCCATCCTGGAGCATTCAGGGAATAGAGCAGGAATTCTGCCCCCCCCTCCCCCCTCAGGAAGCCACAAAATTTGGCAGCACTGAACCTTTTCCCAAGGCCAAGCCAACAGAATTTGCTCCAAAGCCTCCAAGGAAGAGACAGGAAGCAAAGCCATGTCCTTCAGCAGAGGTTTTTGTCACTGGGCAGATGCTGCCAGATAAAAAATGTCCCTATTATGGGTAAAAAGGCTCTCCAGATAAGGAATTAGAGCATAAAATCAAATTATTACTCCCCACTTGTAGGTGTTTGGGGTCTCAGGCTTGTCTGGCAGGAGGTGGCCATTTGCTGGGGGAGGACAGCAGAGTCACAGAGGGAGGGGTTGGTGTTCCAGGGAATACTCAGGTGTGTTTTCCTCAGCTCTGGGTTGCAGGTTTTTTTCAGAAATGAGCATAAAATGAATTGGAACACACTCAGACTGGGTTTTGAGTTGGAAGGGGCATTAAAGGCCATCTCAGGTCTCCCTGGAGCCTTCTCCTCTCTCTGGACAAGCTGTGCCAGTGGGAATTCGGACGGAATTCCAGCTGGATGCTGAAGAGCACGGTGGTACCATGGACAGCACCAAGAGCAAAAGACAAACGGGGAGTAAGAAATTCCTGCACGAGTTTGCAAAGAGGATGTTTCCCCCAGGAGTCCCACAGCTCCTTCCAGAGGTGGCTGTTGGGATCACACAGAAGGGAGGGTTCAGTGTCCAGCTCCTCAGATCCCGCTATCACCAGCTCCAAAGAGCTCCAAAGAAAGGGAAAGCTGCAATCACACTGGCAGCAAACAATTAAAACCTGCATAATTACCAGCTGATTGGCTTGATCTTGCTCTTGGCCAGGAGCACTGACAGTGTGATGCAAGACAAAGTGAATAATTAAAGATGAGGCCGTTAATTAATGAAATGTTCTGCAGTGAAAATATTCCACAAACCACAACAACACAGAGCCAGCATTCCAAAGGGTCTTCACTCCACGGGGGGACCAAAACTCAGCTGGTAAAATTAATTCCAGCCATCAGCTTAATGCCATGAAGTTGCCTGCTTAGTACTAGTGGGTTATGATTAATTGAAATTAATTAATTTAAATATTATCTACAGCCCTGCCCAAATAGCACCATCAACTATGGACAGGCAGATTTCCTGGGGGAACTTAAGCAAGGAATCACACATGGATGTGGATCCAGCCCTGATTAAATCAGCTGCAAGAATTTAATGCTTAGGAAACAAAATATTGTCTGTCTTACCTAAAAAAACCCTCTTTGGACACAACTCTGGGGAGAAATTCAGCCCGAGGCAGCCCCAGAACAGCAAACTTCAGTGCAAGCAGTTCAACCAGGCCAAAGCTGTAAGCTGCTGAAGGTAAATACTATCAGGACAATAAATATTGCCAAGTAACCTCAGTCCCAGGTAATCTGAATCCTAAATGGCCCCCCAGGTGCACAGGGAGTCACAGAACTGGTCAGGTTGGAAAAGACCTTTGAGATCATCAGGTCCAACCATCAACCAGCACCGCCAAGCCATGGTTTTAAGTGCTACATCCTCATGGTTTCTGAGCAATTCCAGGGAGTGTGACCCCACCACCTCCCTGGGCAGCCTGTGCCAACGCCTGACAACCCTCTCCATGAAGAACTTCTCCCTAAAACCCAACCTAAGCCCTCCCTTGGAGCAACCTGAGGCCGTTTGCCCTCAAACTGTCTCCTGTCCATAAGGCTCAACCAGCCCCGCTGCGGCTCCAGCCCTTCTGGCACCACCCCAGGGCTCACTTCATCCACCTCTTCCACCCTGGGAACCTGGGAAACACCCAGTTCAAGCTTCCCTGCCTGGGGGAAGATCAAGGCACTGTGGGAAAGGCGTTCCCAGAGCCAGGCTGTGGCTCAGGGAGGGCTCAGGTCCGTCCTGGAGGAGCCTCTGGGGAGGAGAAACCTCCCTGTGCTCCCTCTCCAGCACCCAAACCTTCCCTCCACCCACGGGGAGCTCTCCCAGCCCTCCCTGCCACTCATAACATTTGCTGCACCTCTTCTGGTTTATTTGCTCCCAGGGTCTGGAGAAGCCACTGCCTCAAATGTACTTTTTTTTGTTGCTCCTTGGATATGATCTGTACTATCAACCCCTGAATAAAATATAGAGGTAGTGAAGCTGTGAGGAGCATGAACTCCACTTTGCTTTCCCACAAACACAATTTGCCTTGTCAGTTCTTATTTATTTTTCAGACAGTGGCAGGTTACATCTGCCTCCCATTGGCCCAGCCAAGGCAAATTAACCCCTTTTTCCATGTGTGACTTATTTTGCTTTCATCTTCTCAAATCTGGCTGAAAAATATAAATACAGGGGAAAAAAAAAAAAAAAAAAAAAGAGAGTTTTTCAAGCTCTGGGGTCAGGATAAATCTTTCAGTCCAGGCTGCTTTTAATACTGCCCTGAAAACCTTTCTCTCAGCATACCAATGTCTCTGTGCAGCCCCAGTGCAGCACAGAGCTTCTACATGAAAAACTGGAAATAAACCCACCTAAAAATGGCTTTCAACAACCCATTATTCCACCCAAAATAAAAGCTTTCTACTATCATCAGGTTCCTGCCTTGGAGTTATTTATTTGGCTTTTTATTATTCCTGCCTTGGAGTTATTTATTTGGATTTTTTTCCTCCGCGCAGCTGTCGAAGAATTGACCAATTTCTTTGCTCTGCTCTCATTCCCAGTGAAATCTAAGTCTCCCTTTTAACCATTTCATCATTTTTCTTCCACGTTTTTGGTTCCCCAGTGCTTCAACTTCATCTGTCGTGATGAGAGCTGGGACCAGAAGGGAGCTGCTGCTCTCAGAGCAGTTCCACTCCACCTGGCAGAGAATACATTTACTGAAGGCATTGGGTTTAACCTTTAAAGCCTGAGAAAAGCACCAAAGTGTTGCTTTTAGTTTTCTTAACCCAGGACAAATTAGCATGATGGGATAGACTCCAAATGAGAACCTCATAAACCCACTTTAGCTGTGATTTTCGGTCTCCTGGCTTTGTGTGGTGATAAATCACAGCAGCCACTCACGCTGCCCCAGCGCCTGCAAAATAATTGCCTTTCACTGAGTTCCCACAGCTCTGGGTCCAAAGTGTGAGGGACAGTAAACTGAACTAGCTGGGATTAAAGAAAGACTTGCTTTGGTTTCCCTCAGAGCCCCCTTTGGGATTAAACTCCAAAGATCTGGAGAAGTTGGTGGCTGTGAAAATGCCTCCAGGCAGGCTCTGGATGATGTCACCAAAGGCTGGGTCAGGTTTGGAAGAAGCAGAGCCCTCAAGCCCTGGGGTGAAGTGTTCCCACCACGTTTGTGCCCTGTACCCCACGAAATTCCTGCCAAGGAGACGCCATTCCTAAAATCCCAGAGGGGTTTGGGTCAGAAGGGAACCTAAAACATCACATTTCTAACCCCTGCCATGGGCAGGGACACCTTCCACTAGCCCAGGTTGCTCCAAGCCCTGTCCAACCTGGCCTTGGACACTTCCAGGGATTGAGATAAATCCAAAACAGGAAAAAAGCCTCCTGTTTTTCCTATTAAACCGAATTTTACTGGGAAAAACCCACCTGAGGAGCTAAAACAGATGGTTTGTGCAGAGCAGGGTCCCTGGGAGGTGCCCTGCAGCAATTCCATTAAATCCATCCCCTCTCTACTGCGAGCAGTGAAGCAGAAAAATCATGTCCATTTTCCTCTGACAGGGTTCAAGGAGCTGCCCCAAAATAAAACCCCCTGTTTAGATCTGCTTGTAACTGGAGCCACACTGGTAAACAGGAATAAAATCCTCCCAGCCACAGCACATCTTTCCTTCTATGAAATTCCTCCTCTGCATTTCTTGTTTATTGGTTTCTTCTCCCATCAGTCCTTTACAAGCTGCTGCCAGGGGGATTTTGAGCTCAGTTTGGGCTGTTGCTCTGACACAGAGACTGGTTTGGGTTGGAAGGGACCCTCAAGACCATCCCATTCCAATCCCCTGCCGTGGGACACCTTCTCCCAGAGGAAGTTTCTCCAAGCTCTGTCCCAGCCTGGCCTTGGAGCCCTCAGGGCTCTGTAGGGAGGCTGAGGCTGCTCCTGCTGAGCTCCCAGAAGATCCCACATGGAGCAGCTTGGACATCTCTCACAGCAGTGGGGAGGAGAACTTGGGAGGAGATTCTTCACTTGACAGAGATGCTTTTTATCCTAAAAAATGCCTGGAAAAGCAGCCTAGAGAAATGGGGAACCTACACCTGATATTACTGCAGGAGCAACAGCTGAGCCCTCCAGCCACAAGTGAGAGGAAGAATCAAGCCTTGCCTGTGTAAACCCCCAGTTTACCATCCAGATCCGAGACGCTGGAGATAAAAGACACCCTAAGTTTGTCTCCATCCAGCACATTAATTATCCAGCATCCTCCCCCAGGCTCTGATCTTGTGTTCTGGCTCCACAAAGTCCTTCTGCTTTTCGAGACAGGGAACAAATTCCAATACCCCTCTGTTCTTTGGGAGGTTGAAGTGGTGGGAGCCTGTGATCTGCCCACCCCGCTCCCTGAGCCCCACGGAACACAAGAGGAAATTCAAGCCTCGCTGCAAACTTCAAATGCAAGAATTTTGCTGCCTGAAGACTCTCTCAGGCCTCTCCCTTAAAACCACCCTGACAGGTCCAGCAGAGCAGGGAGATCTCCGTGTTGCACAGAGAAACCTTTACCCTGAAACCACGAAAACGAGCTAAACATCCCATTTTGTCACTGACCACAACCCAAACTTGATCATAGAATCATAGAATAGATTGGGTTGGAAAAGACCTCCAAGATCATCAAGTCCAACCCCTGATCCAACTCCAATTACTATATCATGGCACTAAGGGCCACATCCAATCTCTGCTTAAAAACCTCCAGGGATGGTGAATCCACCACCTCTCTGGGTAGGCTGTTCCAATGCCTGATCCCCCTCTCTGTAAAGAATTTCTTCCTAACATCTAACCTAAACCTCCCCTGGCAGAGCTTGAGCCCATGTCCCCTTGCCCTATTGTTGGTTGCCTGATGTCTTAAGCTGTGATTCCACTTGGAAGGATCTTTCTCTTTGGCAATTCTTTAGTTGAAAAAGGAGCAGAGTTACCCAATATAAGAAGGATTTAAAGCTCTTAGAGAAGGCTTTGATTTGAAGTCGTGTGAGGACACTGAGGCCACTTGGAGAAGACAGTGGGGAGACCTCACTGCAGGTACAACTGCCTGGGCAGAGGCAGAGGAGGGGCAGGACTGAGCTCTGCTCTGTGTGACAGGGACAGCCCCCAGGGAATGGTCTGAAGTTGTGCCAGGGCAGGCTCAGGTGGGATCTCAGGACAAGGCTCTTCCCCCAGAGGGTGGTTGGCACTGAACAGGCTCCCCAGGGCAGTGGGCACGGCCCCAAGGCTGCCAGAGCTCCAGGAGGGTTGGGATGATCCTCTGGGGCACAGGGGGGATTGTTGGGGTGTCTTGGGGTGTCCCTCCATCTCATCACACGCTGTGGTTCTGTGACACCCTCCAGCACCCACCCCAACACCCCCATCCCACCCCATCCTGCCCTCCATCCCACCTGTGACGAGGAAGCTGCAGCGCCCGGCGCCGGCCTCGTTGATGATGTTGCAGTTGTAGAGGCCGTAGCTGTCCCTGGCCAGGCTGCCCACGGTGTAGTCGGTGGAGTCCTGCAGGTCGAACTGGCCGGTGCGGAGCAGCTTGGTGCCCAGGCGCCACTCGTAGGTCAGCACGCGCGTGGGGTACGCGCGGAGCACGCGGCAGCTCATGGTGACGCTGCGGCCCTGGCCCTGCCGGATCTCCAGGAACGTGGGCTCCACGGCGGGGGGGTCTGTGGGGGAGGCAGCACACGGGGTTAAGTGCGTGGTATTGATACCTCGGAGTTTCGATGTTTTGATTTTTTTTTTTTTTTAATTTTTGTAGATTTTAGAAGTGGTTATGTAGTAAAGGTAGATTTTAGAGTAGCAGCAATATTATCCCTTTACCCTTTAACACACCAGCTCAAACCCTTGTTACCCATTCCCATCTCAATTCCCTAAATTCCTTAGCCTGTTTAGTCTTCTTCTTCAAGAACATCCTAACCCTACGGAACAAGATATAGCTGTAGACCCAACAACCTTCAGGCCTAGAATTCTGGAAGGCCTCCAAGGACATTACGTGCTCTGAGGAAGATGAAGATGAAGAAGAGAGGGTCCCAAAACGCCCCCAAGACCAAATTTCCAAGAGGCATGGCGGGGGCAGAACGTGGGTAGTGCCAGGACAGGGATTGGGCGAAAATCATTATAAAAACTGTGGACATCTGTATTTTGGGAGCACACTGGGAGTATTCCAGAAAGCCTGGGGGCTCATTAAAACCTTTGTATCCTTATCTTATCTCCTACCTAATTTGGCTTGGAGTCTTTTTTTCCTCACAGCCATTTAGGCAACAGCATAAAGAGTTTAACGCAGCTTTTTAGTGCTCTGGAGTAGAACTTTTAGCTCCCCACCCCCCCTTTGTACCAAATCCCAGAAATATCCTTTAATGTTTCTCATTGAAGGGTTTGAAGGGACAGAGGTTTTCTAGCAGGGCAGAGAACGTCTTGTCTGCAGAGAAGGTACCGAAAAACAGCACAACAGGCAAGTTGTTTGACATACCCCGGTCCAAACCACTCAGAGAGGACTCAGAAACTGGTCCAAGCAGAACAGAGGATCATGAGGAAGATGAAGATGGGAGGAAGGGGTGGTCTTTCTGAGACCACCAACTCAAATCTGGGAGGTGTTTCCTGAGGGAGGTCCAAGGGGATGGACAGTTCATGGGCTGGGTGTAATGATTAGATATCATAATTGGTTATAATGTATTAGTTGTTAGCCATAATTTAGTTACATTTAATTTTATTTTATTATAATTAGTGTTAGAAAATTGTCAAACCTATGCTGGGGGGGAGCAACACACAATGTGCATATTGTGTCCTTAAAGCCCTTTAATTAAAGATAATTAAATTACCTTTCTATACTAAAAATTGCCCAGAGATTTTTTTTTTCCTCTCATTTAGGTAACAGGAGAGCAGGAGGTTTGTAAAGTGATTCATAAATCATTGATAAACCCCTGAATTAAAGTAATGAGAGGCAGAGTTAACCAGGCAAGGCTGGGACACCACAGTGTCCAGGGGAAGGAACTAAACAACAACAAGTTCACAACCTCAGTGGATGTGGACCAGCTGGTGACACAAATGTCCCCACACAGAGCTCTGGGTCCTGCTTATCAACACCTTCTTAGGGCACAGCCTTGAGCTGCACCAGGGCAGGTTTGGGTGGGACATCAGGAAGGAATTCTTTCCATGGAGAGTGCTCAGCCCCTGGAATGGGCTGCCCAGGGAGGGGGTGGATTCCCCGTCCCTGGAGGTGTCCAAGGACAGGCTGGATGTGGCATCAGTGCCATGGGCTGGGTGACAGGGTGGGGTTGGGTCCTGGCTTGGACTGGATGATCTCAGAGGGCTCTTCCAGCCTGGGTGATTCTGGGATTCTTATCTTCACAGACTCCATGCCATGCTCCTTCCAGGAGTTCTCTTTCACCACTCTCTCTCCAAGAGCATCTTATTGTCAGGTAACTCCTGACTTATCTGTGGTCTCCACCACAAATAGCAACAACCCTCAGACCTGATGTTTGTTTCCCTACAGAGAACAGAAGCTGAGACCACCTTCCCTCAGCAGCCGCAAACCAGGAACCAACCTGGACACGTCCAGCTTATCAACACTGAGCACCCCAGGACAACAAAGTTACGGCTGGAGAGGCAGAAGAGGTCCTTGCCCACGAAACCAGGAGGCTGAGTCCCACCAACCCTCCCAGAGGAACCACAGGCTCCAACAGATGGGATATAGGGGCAAAGGGGAGAATCACAGAAACATGGAATGTCCTGATTTGGAAGGAACCACAAGGATCAAAACCCAACCCCAGGACACCCCAACAATCCCCCCTGTCCCTCAGAGCGTTGTCCAAACGCTCCTGGAGCTCTGGCAGCCTTGGGGCCGTGCCCACTGCCCTGGGGAGCCTGTTCAGTGCCAACCACCCTCTGGGGGAAGAGCCTTGTCCTGAGATCCCACCTGAGCCTGCCCTGGCACAGCTCCAGCCATTCCCTGATTCCTGTCCCTGGTCCCCACAGAAAAAGAGATAAAAGCCATGTCTGGACTGGGATGGGGCTTGGAGCAACCTGGGCTAGGGGAAGGTGTCCCTACCCATGGCAGGGGGTGGGAATGAGATGATCTTGAAGGTCCTTTCCAACCCAAACCAGTTTGGGATTCTCTTGCTTGGGTGGGATGAAGTGCAGAAGGAGCGAAGGCCCTGCAGAGAGCTGAGCAGCTGATTCTGTGTTCTGTGGGGACAGAAATTGTGGGCACGGCCCCAAGGCTGCCAGAGCTCCAGGAGGGTTTGGACAACGCTCTGAGGGAGAGGGGGGGATTGTTGGGGTGTCCTGGGCAGGGCCAGAGGTTGGACTGGATGGTCCTTGTGAGTTCCATCCAGCTCAGGAGATCCTGTGATCCTCTAAACTCTGCAGTGGCAGGAGATGGATCGATGGAGCAGCACAGACACCCCCCCACCCCAGCACTGCCTTCAGGCTCCAACAAATATACAATCACATATTCATCTTTTTTATCCATTCAGGTGGCAGTTGTGACATTCCAGTAAGCCCAGAATGGGTCATTTTCCCATAACCAGAACAGGCTGTTTTCCCATAACTTGAATTAAACCTCACTTTCAATAATTTAGATTTGCAGCTACAAACCCCGGCAGACTTTTGATTCCAGCAAAAGGCAAAATAAATAAAATATAACCACCACCCAGTGTATGCACGAGCTCAGCCTCCCCCTCCCATCTGCCTTCTGATAACTCAATCATTGCAGCGGGAAAAGGGCAAGCTGGACAGAATGATGTTGGCACTCAGCTCTTGTCAGCACAGCTCTTTAGGGCTGGGGACACACGGGGAATGCACAATGGGTTTGAAAACAAGGCACAGCTCACTTGGTAACCCATGAGAAGAAAGAAATCCTGAAAGCCCCCTGCTCCAACAAGACACAGGGAATCTCTCTGCATCCATGTTAAAAGAGATGCTTTAAAGATGTAAAATATAAACATAGAGAAGCCACGGTGAGGTCTGAGAGAGAAGAACCTCCAGAGAGTCCATGCCATGCTCTTCTCAGAAGTTCTTCTTTCCCTCCATCCTTCAAGAGCATCTTATTCTCATGTTCTCCACTGGTTGTTCTCTCCATCACAAGTACAATTAACTCAGACTCCTGATATTTAATTCCCTATATCATGGAAACTGGAACCACATTCCCTCAGCTCCTGTAAATTAGGAACCAACTTGCACATGGACTGTGCTCTCCACCTCTTGCTCAGACAAGAGTTTGGCTGAGCACAGAGGGCAGGAAATTAAAGGGAATTTTGGAGACTGCCATATTAAGAAGATGTTGCTCAAAGCTCACGATATCCACTTGTCTTTGGAGCTCATCCCAGTTAATCAGCCTTTGTCTTGGGTCATGATCCAAGATCCAGTATCCAAAGGGGTTCCAAGAGTTGGAGAGGGTCTGGGGACAAGGCATGGAGGGACAGGGAATGGCTTTCCACTTTTCCAGAGGGCAGGGAGAGATGGGATCTTGGGAAGGAATTGCTGGCTGGGAGGGCAGGGAGGGGCTGGAATGGAATTCCCAAGAACTGTAAATCAAAGCCCAGAAATCTTGAATCCTCAATGCCACACACCCTCTGTCAATAATACTCCCCCAACTTGGTGTCATCAGAGAATTTCATCACAGCTTGACTGTTCTTTGAGCTCAGTTACAGAACAAAAAGTAAAAAAATAGGATAAATTTGGAAGAAAATTCCATGAGCATCCAGCCTCAGGTCTGACCTTTCAACACAACCCAAGAGTGGCTCCAGCTGCCCTCACTGTACAACTTCTGCACCTCACCCTGCCTCAACAACGGTTTGGGAACCATTATGGGTACCACAGAAATTACCAACCAATTTTCCAGTCATTTTCCCACCCTCAGACATAATCTCTGCAGGTTTGGTTTAATCATTTCAACCAAGATAATTCCATATCCATGCCCCCCACCCCTTCAGCCCTATTGCCTTCACCCTCCCAGCCAGCACCAAAATCCACCTTTAAATCCAGGGCAAACTGAGTCAGACCCCAAACAATCCATCAAATAACACAACATCAGGATGCTGAGACAGCAGGAAGATCCTCCTGATCCAACACCCTGCCCTGAGCTCCTGGGGGCGAGGGCGAGCTCGGAGAGCTTTGGGATAGGAACGTTCTGGAAGCTCCTTGAGGTGTGAGCAGCTTTAAGGGCTGTTTTGGCTGTGCTCTGCTCCCATAACTCACAAACCTGTTCACTGTGTGAGCTTCCAAACCCTTGCCTGCACTTTGTAACAACGTTCCCTGCTCTGTTTTCTTTGCTGTCTCCATTTACAGCTCCAAAGCCAGGGAAGAACATCTCCCCTCCCCACGGCAGCACGCATTGGTATTCAGTGCCCTCTCTCCTCCTCCCCTGCTTTATTTACTTATAAGATACTTTAGCCTTATAAATAGCTCTTAAATGAAACTTTCCCCCTGCCTTTAAGGTCAAAACAGTCTTTAAAGCCCCGAATTTCCATCTATCCAGGAACTGATGATACCCAGTGACAGAAAGGGAAAATTAACTCGGGTTGCTCATTTCAGAATTACACTTTTGCAGGTAATAACTTTAATGGAAAAGGAAAGGGATGATAAAGCCCACGATACACAGAACTAACAGCTTGTTTTTCTTGGTTTTTTTTTGTTTTGTTTTTCTTTGTTGTTGTTGTTTTTATAAAATAGTGACTTCTGAGATGCTCATCTTGGGCATCTTCTGAGAGAAACGACGCTCAGAAGGAAACTGGAGCTGTTTACAACCTATATGTGCTTAATTCATTTGCATTAGCTCTTCCCCGAGGCTTCAGCAATTTGATTTAATTTACTTTTCCCTACTTATTCCCATCTTTCACAATTCCAGTGTTGGTTTTTTGGTTATTTTTTGGTGTGGGTTGGGGTTTTTTTGGGTTTTTTTGAAAAACACACAGAAAAACCCACAAAGGGACCCGGGTTCATTCTCCTTAACAATTATCTCTGGGAAGCAAATGGGCTGAAGTTAAAACAGGCTCTGTATTAATGTTTAATGAACTTTTGGGGAGCCTAAGTGCATTCATGTCTCCAGGAATATAAAGTGGAAAAGGGAGGTTTCTCCTGCTATCAAGAGAAATGACAGCAAGGAACGCTTGTTTGTTTTAGATCTCTTCGTGGTGAGCATCATACCCTGCTCTTTCCTGGAGGGGTTTTTAAGGAGAAAACAATAATAAGTGAATTTATTTTCACTCCATGGCCTTGAGGAGACGCTTCACCTGCTGCTTTGCTTTCTCCAATTTGCATTCCAGCCTAAGCCAATAATTACTTTTTTCTCTCTCTCTCCCAGCTCCAGCAACAGGAATAAATACAAAAACCTGATGCCTCTGCGTGGCTGCTCTTGGGTTTGTGGCCACTTTTGATTTAACTCACCCAGCAGGAATGTTAACAACAACAACCTATTGCACAGAAACAATAACCAAGGAATATCCAGAGCTGGAAGGGGCCCACAAGGCTCAGAGTCCAACCCTTAGCAAGGACCACAACAATGGTCACCTCGTGTCCTCAGTTTAGGTGTCAGTCCCTCCCAGCCCTGGAGAAGGAGGGACCTCCAATTGCTCTCGGGGCTGGGTTTGCAGCACAGAAAACAAGATGAGGGAGTGACAAATCAGGCTGGAGGGCACCATTTGGGAGGGTCTCGTGAGACCTCCACCCCCTCGGAATCATTAAGGATGGAAAAGACCTCCTGGATCGAGTCCAGCCTTCGACTGAGCCCCACCATAACCACGGAACCAGATCAGCAAGTCCCACTTCCACCTGTTTCCCGAACACCTCCAGGGGTGGGGACTCCACCACCACCTGGGCAGCCCCTTCCAAGGCCTGACTGCTCTTCCCATGAGGAAAATTCCTCCTGGTGTCCAACCTGCCCCTCCCCCGGTGCACCTTGAGGCCGTTCCCCCCTGTCCTGCCTGTGTTCCCCAGGAGAGGGGCAGGGTGGGCAGGGGCTGCCCCACGGCCCTGCACGTGGTCCCTGACGGAGCAGGAGAGGTGGGAGGTGGTTCCTGCATCTCCCAGCCGGGAGCACTTCCAAACCAGCACCTCTATGAGACGCCAGAACGAAGCCGAGACGGTTGAAGTGAGTTCCGCTCCCCAGATCTGATCGAAACACACTGTAAATTATTTTATTGCCTGAGGGATGAGCAGGGCAAAGTCAGAGTCATTCCAGCTCAAAAACGCTTGCCTTTTCTTCTCCCCTTTCCTTTTATTTTTTTAAGTTATTGAGGGCATGTTTGCCTGTGAGGGAAAGTGCCTTGCTAGGATTTGTATCCTGCCTGGTAATGAAGGTTTGGACCAGGCAGCCCATTTTATTTTTTTTTTATTTTCTGTCTCTGCCTGTGCCTCTGATCTATCGTGCCCAGGCTCTGAAGATTCCCCTCAGGAAAACTGTGTTGCATTTCCTCAACTTGCAGCAGAGGCAGCCCTGCATCTCCCAGGCCACAGCAGGGAGTATTTTATGGGTTTCAAAGCAGGTATTTACAGACTGTGTTGTTGGCAGTGGGGCTTGTGTGCTTTGATAAGAAAAAAACCCAATGGTTCATTAATACAGGTGTGAAAATACACCAGAATTAGATGCTCAGGAAGGAACTGAACCTGCTGGAGCAAGTCCAGAGGAGGCACCAAGATGAGCAGAGGGATGGAGCAGCTCTGCTGGGAGGAAAGGCTGGGACAGCTGGGGGGTTCACCTGGAGAAGAGAAGGATCCAGGGAGACCTGAGAGCCCCTTGCAGGGCCTAAAGGGGCTCCAGGAGAGCTGGAGAGGGACTGGGGACAAGGGATGGAGGGACAGGACACAGGGAATGGCTTCCTACTTGAAAAGGTGGGAGATTGGGAAGGAATTGCTGGCTGGGAGGGTGGGCAGGCCCTGGCACAGGTTGGGCAGAGAAGCTGTGGCTGCCCCTGGATCCCTGGAAGTGTCCCAGGCCAGGTTGGAGCATCCTGGGCTGGTGGAAGGTGTCCCTGCCCATGGCAGGGGGTGGGATGAGATGCTCTTTAAGGTCCCTTCCAACCCAACCCATTCTGGGATTCCATGGAACAGGCAGGGATAACTGGAAGGAAGAGCCCCAGGGAGGTTATTGTGCAGCAGGTTTAAGGCAAATATTGGGAATATTTCCTTTGAGCAATTATTTGGACAGCTCCTGGCCAGCTCTTGTTTGAAGGCTGAGGCAGAACCACAATCCCCCCCCTCCAAAGCAGCAGTGGGAGTTGAGCCTCCAGCAGATCCAGAACATGCTGGGAAAGGATGGCTCAATTCATCTGCACTGCAGGGCTCATTTCAGGGCTGGCACAGCCTCACTCCATTCCCACCCCTCCACAGTCCTCATTCCCAGCTCTCTCCCTCCTCCAGCTGTTCCTTCTGGGCCCCTCCAGCTCTGCTGGTGATTATTTTCACCTGCAACTGAGAACTAAAATGAAAAGGAATTTAAGCTTCCCCAGGTCCTGGCTCAGTGCTGTTTAATGCAGTAAAAAAACCAAAACACCATCAAACCCACCAAATTTAAATAAGCCAAAGGATGGCAAGGGCTGGAGAGGATCCCTGCTCCAACAGGGAGCAAATCCAAGGGATTTGCATAAACCCACAGCTGGGACTATGAAATTAGGGATTCTCCCTGATGAATCCAGCATAAAGCCCCAAAATTCCAGGTTTCTCATCAAGACACCTCTGGGCTCTGCAAAGACATCACAGCTCTCTGTGGGTGCCCCAAAACTTCTCAGGTCTGACAGAGGTGGAAGCAAAATGCAAGTCTAGACAGGTGAATTATTTAGTCTTTAAGTGATTTACAGCTGCTCTTATCCCTTTATGTAGGCAGGGCATGATCTCCATGAAAATGCCTCCAACAGCTTCCAGAATTAGATGGATATTGAAGAATCTCAACCCCCAGACTGCCTTTTTTTTTTTTTAGAGGTTTAAAAACAGAAGTTTTCTGGATAAATATAAATTAAATGTGAACATATTTAAAAGAAAAAAAAAAAAGCAAGCATAATAAGGCTCAAAAATGATAGGCAGAAATATGATTTAAAGGTAACTAATGTGGGGTTTGGTGGCAGAGATGAGGTTATGGGATATAATAGTCCCTTGATTCCCACAGAGGCCTGTGGAAAGTAAAAGCATAAATACTTGAAAAAAAAAATGGGAAAAAATAAACACAGCCTCTAATTTGTGAAGGAAAAAAGAAACCCTGAGAATGGGGAAAAATCAGGCGAAAAAGAAACAACAAAATACCATTTTTGAGGCAACGGGAATCTTCCTAAACTGCCCTGCTGGATCTTGCTCAGTCTTTTAACTAGAAAATTCAAATTAATGTTCCATCCCTGTGGCTGCCCCAACCGTGGAAGTGTCCAAGGCCAGGTTGGAGCAACCTGTATTGCAAAAATACACTTCCAAATCCACATCTTGCTGGAATCTATACTGCAGTCACAAATCCAGCTTTCCTTGGGATCTGAGTTGGGTGAGTGAGAAGAGCCCAGGCTGGCTGGGAAGCTCCAGCACACAGGGATTGGGATCCCCCTGGAAACGGCAGCAGGAATTTTCCAGCTGGAGCTCAGGCCCAGAAATGACAAGCCTGGAGAGTGGATTCACTGCAGGGACACCACAGTGGCCACAAAGAGAACAAACCACCTGCACATCTACAGGTAAATTGAAATGGGATTGCAAAGCCATCCTGCAGCTGTGCATTCCCAAACCTTCCCTTTGCACAGAAAATCACCCCTGCAATGAAAAGAAATCTCTGTTTTACAGAATTCCAGATTGGTTTGGGTGGGAAGGGACCTCAAAGCCCATCCAGTGCCACCCCTGCCATGGGCAGGGACACCTTCCACCAGCCCAGGGTGCTCCAAGCCCTGACCAACACAAGGAGAAGGGAATATCCACCATGTGCACAGTGTTTGTCCATCATTCCTTTCACAACACACCCCTGGCACCTGAAAAACACCCTCCAAGGCACATTTTAAAAAAACCTAAACCTACAAAAAATTAACCATATCCCCACCAGCTCTTAGAAAACATTCCTTAGGGAGGAAACGTCTCAAGACTCAGGCAAGGTGCCCAGAGAGGGGCTTGTCAGAGCATCTGCCCCAAGCTCCTGTTCAGGGTCTCTTTTCTTTCCCAAAAATCCTCATGAAATGGTTTTCAGGGATCCCTTTCTTCTTTTGAGAGTACAGTAAACTCCTTAAAAATCTCTATTTGGGAAGAGAGGGAGAAGGGAAGATTGTTGCCTGGGGTAGAATTCTTTCAGGGATATTTTCACTACAATAAAATTTGACTGATATAAAAAAAATAGGTGTATTTATAGAGGCAGAAATCACTAATATTTAAGCTTTTTTTAAAAAAATTGGATCAATATATTTTAGGTGATAGTTGTAAATTTAGCAGCCCTGCACGTGGAGAAAGGGTCAGACAAATTAAAAACTACTTCTATTTTACAGAACAGAATACTTTCATATCATGGGTTATAGATATTCTAATTTTACTCTGTTCTCCACAAATACACTTCAATCTATATTATCTATTATAAATCATATATGTTTCATTTTTATCCTATTCCATATAAAAGGAAACTTTCCCTCAGGGAGCACATTCCTGTATTTACTCACTGGGAACGAGGTCCAGGCTGGAATTTCAGGGTGATCCAGATCTCCAGACTAGGGGGTGTTCATCACAGAGAATGACTGGGGGAAATGGTAAATAATCACTTGGGGAAGCTTCTGAATTTAACTCCTCCCACAGAAACTTGTTGGGGCCTCAGAACACCAGGACCTCAGTCCCCATCAGTTTTCAGGTGATTGGGGTTTAAATAAACTGGTTTTAAGTGGCACTGGAGGCTTGAAAACACCTGTGGGGTGGGTCAGAAACCAGACTCTCACCGAAAATACCTTGTTTTCTGCTCCAGGACCTCCGTGAGGATAAATCAGAGCAGCTGTGGAGGTGGCATTTGGAAAAAAGGGGGGAGAGGAGAGTGAGCTCCCAAAGGTCACAGGGGCACAAATGCCCATGGGGGGGCCTTTTCAGTGCGTTTCATGCTCCATTTAATGGGTTAAAGTGAAATCTGGGCACTGGGTAAGCTGCACTGACATCAAAGGGGCACAAGAAACCTGCCTGGAAGTGTCCAAGGCCAGGTTGGATGGGGTTTGGAGCAACCTGTGAGAGTGGGAGGTGTCCCTGCCCATGGAAGAGAGTTGGGACAAGATGGGTTTAAGGTCCTCTCCCACCCAAACCAATCTGGGATTCTGTGACATCCTAGAAGAAGCAACAGGATAAAACCAGCAAGGAAAAATATCTATCTTAAAATATCTTTATCATTCTTGTCCCAAATTCCAGACAGCAACAGGAGGAGGAATCACAGGGGGGACACCTGGGAGAGCTGAATTTCAGATCAGACTGAGCTGGGACTCCCCCCAGAGTATCAGGGGATGCTTCCAACAGAGCTGCAAGCCCAAAACCTGGATTGATATTCATGGAATGGTTTGGGTTGGAAGGATATTTAAAGGTCATCCAGGTCCAACTGCTTTCCATTGTCAGGGACACCAGCCCAGGGTGCTCCAGCCTGGCCTTGGACACTCCCAGGGATCCAGGGGCAGCCACAGCTTCTCTGCCCAACCTGTGCCAGGGCTGCCCACCCTCCCAGCCAGCAATTCCTTCCCAATATCCCATCCATCCCTGCCCTCTGGCAGTGGGAAGCCATTCCCTGTGTCCTGCCCCTCCATGCCTTCTGTCCAAAGCCTGAAGAGTTTTGTGGTGGACTCTTCATTTTGCCAGCTAATCCAAACTTCAGACCTGCCAAGGTTTAAATTTTAAGTCGGGTGGGCTTTGAGATGGGTGGATTTCAGTGGAAATCCACATTAATTACTGTTAATTTAATTTTCCTTTCCACTGGCTGCAGCATCCCGTGGTTTGCTGAGGGATTTGCGCCGGAAGAAAAGCCCAACCACCACTCCTAAGGATCTGATAACTTCGATTTTTGGGTTTCAAGCTGGATTTTCCAGGCTGGTGCCTCTGACAGGACATTCAATTCCCTGAGGGGACTGAACCAGCAGCAAGGATCACACCCGGCAGCCCCAACTTGCAGCAGATGAAATATTTGTGCTGGGAACACGTGAAACTTCCGTGAGTGAAAAATATTCAAATGAGCAAACAAACAAGAAATAACTTTGGAGCAAAGCTGCCACATTAATTTCCCCTCCCTGTATCTGCAAATCATTATTTGCTTTATTTGTCGAGCCGTGGCGAGAGGGAGATCGTTGAATAACGATGAGCTCCTTTAAAAAAAGCCGTGAAATTTGGGATAATCCACGGGCTTTCAATAATGTCTGCTCTGCTGAGCGTCTTTTATGGGCTCGTGCTGCTCTGCCTTGTTTTTGTTTTTTTTTTTTTCCTCCCGAAATTAAAATTGTAATGTCTGAAACGTAAATCAGGGGACAAGAGCGTGGCAACGCTCGGGCTGCTGCCAGATACCGCTGAGAGGGAACTGTCTCTCCCCCTGCACGGGGAAAATTGTGGCCCCCAAATTTGCCTCTCCTCTCCCCAGGCTTGAGAAACAGCTCTGGAGGAGGAGGGACACCCACTGGGGACACTCCTGAGACCTGCAGGATTCGAGGAGCGCCTGGGAAAAAAGAATTTTGTGGCTGAAGGGACAGAGAGACAAACTGGGAGAGCTGGGGGGGTCACCTGGAGAAGAGAAGGATCCAGGGAGAGCTGAGAGCCCCTTGCAGGGCCTAAAGGGGCTCCAGGAGAGCTGGAGAGGGACTGGGGACAAGGGATGGAGGGACAGGACAGAGGGAATGGCTTTGAGGTGGAAAATGGTAGATTTAGGTTGGATATTGGGGAGGAATTGCTGGCTGGAAGGGTGGGCAGGCCCTGGAATAGAATTCCCAGAGAAGCTGTGGCTGCCCCTGGATCCCTGGAAGTGTCCCAGGCCAGGTTGGAGCACCCTGGGCTGGTGGAAGGTGTCCCTGCCCATGGCAGGGGGTGGAACTGGATGACCTTTAAATTCCCTTCCAACCCAGCCCGTTTTGGGTTCTCTGATCCCCTGCCAGCCCTGCAGACAGCCCCGAGCTGTGTTTAGTTTTCCCAGCCATGCACCCGCTCTCCAAGGTCTCCGAGTGTTTTATGGAGCCATAAAAGACACTGCAATCCCACACCAGCCCTGTGATCCTTCCCAAAAGCTCCGTGGCCCCGTTTCCATCGTGCTGCAATCCACTGGAGCTGCCTCAGCTGGGAGCTGCAGAAAGCAGGGCCGTTGTTTGGGAAGGGGCTGAAGGAGGAACTGCTCTGAGGAGCCGCCAGACCCCGGGCAAGCTTTGTTTGAAATTCAGATCCAGAGGAGAGATTTCCATATCCGTCTCTTGTTCTGCCTGGGACAGACTTCCTGCAGCTTCCAGGGGGCTGATCCAAGGGAGAACAACTCGAAGCCACATCAAGATGAGTCCCGACAGAGCCATCGTGCTGTCGCATCTCAGGGTGGTGTTCCCACGTGTCCTTCACGCACAGCAGCCTCTCCCAGCCCCTGCTTGTCCAATCATCCCTCCCCTGCTGTTCCAGCTGGATTGTTTCCCTATTCCAATCCCTGCACAGCCCTCCTGGATGGATCAGTGAATGCAAACCCCTCAGCTGGGGAGAAACTCAGTTCCCAGCGGGACTTGAAAGAAATGGCAACACAGCTCCCTGATTAGACATGGAAACTGTTATTATTATTATTGTTATTATTATTATTATTATTATTATTTTAGAACCAGACTTGCAGTCCCTCTCCATTTCCAAGGCTCTATTTAGTATCCAATTATTTTTCCCTGCTTTACAAGATGTGTTTTTCCAGTTATTAGGAGGAAGCTTCTCCTCAGACCTCAAATCCCTCCCCCCCAAATTCTGCTGCCCTGCAAAGACCACAAAGGTCTTTGCTCCTCCCTCTCAGGCAAGTTCAGCATAATATTTCAGGCCTATTTTCCCAAATCCTTGGTGGAAATGTCCCGTCACACATTGCAAAATTGGGACTTTAAAAAAAAAATATTGTTTTGGTTTTCTTTTGTAGTTTATAGTAATGAGAATAGCAAGGAATGTTTATTAAAACATATTGGCTTAATTCTTATTAATCCCTGTGTGCTTTTCTAAGAAATAGTTAAAGAAATATTCAGGGAGGTTTTTTCGGTAAAATCCATAATTTCAGAATGAAAATCCCTAATTCACACATATTACTTTCAGCCTTAAAGGTCAGCTGAAAAATAAGTAATTTTTATATTTTTTATAGTATTTATAAGATATATTGAAATGCTTCTATTTCAATGTAATATATACTCACTCTTAAGTATTTCACTGCCAAAGATTACAAAGAACCCCAGCATTTCATTGTGCAGAGCTCAGGCCCAGAAATGACAAGCCTGGAGAGTCGATTCACTGCAGGGACACCACAGTGGCCACAAAGAGAACAAACCACCTGCACATCTACAGGTAAATTGAAATGGGATTGCAAAGCCATCCTGGAGCTGTGCATTCCCAAACCTTCCCTTTGCACAGAAAATCACCCATGCAATGAAAAGAAATCCCTGTTTTACAGAATTCCAGACTGGTTTGGGTGGGAAGGGACCTCAAAGCCCATCCAGTGCCACCCCTGCCATGGGCAGGGACACCTTCCACCAGCCCAGGGTGCTCCAACCTGGCCTTGGACACTTCCAGGGATCCAGGGGCAGCCACAGCTTCTCTGGGCAACCTGTGCCAGGGCCTGCCCACCCTCACTGTAAACAGTCCCTGGACCTTGGCTAAGTCCCAAATATCCCAAGTTGCCTGTAAGAATTACCCGAATCATTCCCCCCTCAAATCTGGGAGAGCTGCTGCTCCCTGAAGGCCAAAACCCCCAAATTTTAGGACAACTCACCAGCCATAGGATAACTTGATGCTTCACAGCAATAGAGTCTTTAAAACCAGGCTTGCCAAGAGAATTTTTCTGTGGGTGGTGATGAAGTTCCTTTCAGCCTTGCAAGGCGTGAACAAAAACCCTTCCCTTTGGAACTTTCCCCCCTTTTCAGAACAAAGACTCTCCCAGGAGCTCTACTGAAGCACTGTTCTTGCTCAGCTAAAGCCAGGAACAGCACAGAGCTTTACACCAGCCCAGGGAAAGCTCCAGGCGTGGAATTTTGCTTTACATTTACCACAAATACCACGGGGCATTAACACAAGACCCAAACCCGTCGCCACGAGTGCCTTTCCTGCTTGGCTTTTGGATGAAAGGAAATGAAAGAAGCTTTGAAAGGCCAAATAAGACGAGGCAGTGGCATCAGTTCGAGGTTTGGGGGGACTGGAAGCCAAAGTTCAGCCCTTGTCCTTCAAGCCCTGGCTCAAAACTCAAAGTTCAGGACTAAGGCAGCAAATCACTCCCAGCGGCGTGTCCTTTGTCATGAAATCTCACAGGGCAACCAGAGAGTAATTTATGTCATGTAGCAGCCAGAATCAACCACTTATCCTTAATTTCCAACAAATTAGGCTTGTCCAGGCTGGTA
The DNA here is from genome assembly GCF_003031625.1 of Empidonax traillii. Taxonomy (NCBI): domain Eukaryota; kingdom Metazoa; phylum Chordata; class Aves; order Passeriformes; family Tyrannidae; genus Empidonax; species Empidonax traillii. Next base: position 1,901 of record NW_020957235.1, on the reverse strand, counting down.
ATTCCACCTGCAAAGCCATTCCTTTCAATTTAAATGTACGTGGGGGGAAAAACGGGGGGGTTATCAGGGTCTGATTCCTGCAGAAACCCCCGTGGCAGCCACAGCATTTTCCTTGGGCTCTGGTTCCCAGCTCCCCCTCCTCGGGGAGGGAAGATATGCAAATTGTGATCACTGGGAAGACACATCCCAAGAATTAAAATGCACTCCCTGCGTGGAAATGAAACAAGGGACAAAAATAGCAGCGACGGGCTCTTTGTAACGACTCCTGTGGCAGATGTGGGGGTGATTAATGCCCACACGTGGGCTGAACTCCATCACCTCCACAGCAGTTCATACTGACAAGGAGGAAATGAATAGCACAGAGGAGTCTACAACCCCAAATCACCAGCCCAAAATGCACATTAAGTACTTTGGGGGGCTGGGAATAGGCTGAGGGAGATGTCACTCCGAGGGTTGGATCCAGCTGGAGCACAGGGATGCAGAACGGGAGCCAGCAACCGTGGTGGATAATAAATCCCCTGGAGACAACCCTTAATTTGTCACCATTTTTTGTTTGTGTGTAGCTGAAATACTTGTCCAGCCCAGGACAGAGGTGGATCCCCATCCCTGGAGGGATTTCCAGGCCCTGTGGATGTGGCACTTGGGGATGTGGGGCAGCGGTGGCCTTGGAAATGCTTGGAGGATGGTTGGACTCAATGCTCTTAAAGGGCTATTCCAACCTCCACGATTCTGGGATTTAGATGGGTGGGATATGCTGGGATTTAGATGAATGGGATATGCTGGGATTTGGATGGATGGGATATGCTGGGATTTAGATGGATGGGATATGCTGGGACACTTCTGAGCCCACAGACTGGACGTGTTCTGAGGGCCAAGGGGCCCATTAGCACAAGGGACAATTTCAAGTGGCTGCTGTGGCCTGATGGCCCTGGAATTCAGCTCCAATATTTTCACATCAGACCCATCACTCAGCTCTGGGCTGGATAAAACCAGACTTTATCCCAGTTCCATTTAAAGACCTCTGACAATCAACAAGTTCACAACCATCTGTCAGTTGTCCAAGCGGTTTAAAAACTACATCTCATTTTTAGATCTTCCTCCATTTACTTGCAGAAAATTATTAGTAAGAGAAAAAAGCTTTATATAGAGTACAAGGAATTCCAGGTGATAAAATCATGGAAGGGTTTGGGTTGGGAGGGACCTTAAAGACCATCACAGGCAGGGACACCTTCCACCAGCCCAGGTCGCTCCAACCTGGGCTTGGACACTTCCAGGGATCCAGGGGCAGCCATAGCTTCTCTGCCCAACCTGTGCCAGGGCCTGCCCACCCTCCCAGGGTCCCACAAGGACACTCAAATATCCAGGGAGGGAACAGAGACCTGGACAGGGGCAAACTGAAGGTAAGACACAGATTTTATCAGTGAGACTGTTAAAAGCCCGAGGGAAACAATGGATTCCCTGGGTTTTGTTATCCTTGGGCTGAGCTGTTGACAGAGGGCATTGGCACAAACAGTTGGTGCCACCAGGTGAGCACCACAGAGCCCCTGACTGAGGGATTTACTGCTGCCTTCAAACACTGCTTCGCTCCTGCCCCCACTCCCAGAGCTCCTGCACTTTTCCAGCAGCATCAGACACTGGAGCTGCAACCCTGGCAGAGCAGCCTTGGCCACCCTGTGACTGCACACATGGAATCCCAGAATTGCCTGGGTTGGAAAAGCCCTCCAAGACAATGAATCCAACCATTCCCCCACCACTGCCCCATGTCCTGAGGTACCACATCCACAGGGCTTTGAAATCCCTCCAGGGATGGGGACTCATCACTGCCCTGGGCAGCTGTGCCAGGGCTGGACAGACCCTTTCCAGGAGGAATTTTTCCCTGATATCCAACCCAAACCTCCCCT
>NW_020957234.1:37586-41385 GCF_003031625.1 Empidonax traillii | reverse complement strand
CGTGCCTCAGTTCTCCTTGGCAGATTTCACCTCTGAGCCCGGGGGACTGGGCAGGAATGAGGACATCAGTGATGCCAAGGAGGACAGCGACTCCCTCCTGGTGGTGATCGAAACCCTCTTTGAGAAGAGCGAGGTGGAGGGAAACGTCTGCCAGAGCCTCGGCGTGGGCCACGCAGAGCTGCAGCAGTGGGAGGAGGCTCTGCTCAGCTTGGGGGCAGAGGAGGAGTCGCCGGCTCAGGGGGCTGGCGAGAGGCTGGGCACCGAGGGGACATCCTGTGTGGAGCAGGTGCTCCTCAGGGAGGATGCTGGGAAGAGCGTGGACTTTCCACACGGCAACGAGGAGAACGGCGCTGTGGCTCCTTTGCAGCACTGCTGGGCAGCTAATTCAGTGCCCCAGTCCCCACGACAGCCCCTGGCCTCGGGTGCACGAGGAGGCCGAGGTGGTGTGGTGTCTGCAGTCTCTGTCAGCTCCCAGGTGAGCTCAGCTCAGGCAGAGCAGCAGGTCCCGTTGGACCCAGCCGGGCTGGTGGGAGGGGCTGTGCTGGGTGTCCCGGTCCCCAGCAGCAAATCTTCTCTAGCACTTCAGCGGGCAAACCAAGTGCTTCGAGCAGAAGTTGCCCCCTCTGCTCCTGTGGATAACGCTGTTCCTGCTGCCCAGAGCCAGCTGGGGTGCCAGCTGCTGGGCGCAAGCTGCCCACCTCCCATGCACTCAAACACATTGGTGGCTCGGTGGCACCACGTCCTGCTCCAGGCAAACCTGCCTTTGGGTCAGAGTGCTCCTCCTGGAGGCTGCCCATCAGAGGCTTGGATGGCCGTAGCTCCAAAACAGCTGGAAGCAGCAGGAACACGCGTGGAGTCCCAGACCCTGCCAGCTGGCAGCCCTGAGAGCCCCCTGGGGCCTGGACTGTGGCCGCCACCCCCCTCCCAGCCTGCTCCTTGCCCTGCCCAGGGCCTGCACGAGTCCTTGTTCTCAGGAGATGGGAACCTCCACGACGAGGAGGCTGCTCTCCCTGCACGAGCACCAGCACCCTTAGGAGCCAGGCAGCTGCCAGGGGATGGTGGCTTCCCCAAACAGCCCCTGACACCCCACCTGGAGCCCAGCTTTTCCTGGGAAGAGGAACAGGCAGTGCTCCAAGAGGCCAAGTGGATCTCGCAGCCCCAGCTGTGGCTCCCCCAGGCTGGGGCAGGTCCAGTGCAACACAGTGGGCTCCTGCTGGGGTCCAGCACGGCTCCCAGCACCCACCACGTGGGCTGTGCCGTGCCGCCGGAGTGCCAGTATGGAAATAGCCTCTCTAGGCGGGAGACCGATTTCCTCGGGGATGCCTCCAGAGCATCCCTTCCCCTGCAGCTGGGCGCCTTGCCTTGCCCCAGGGAGAACCACCCCGGAGCATCCTGCCCCCCGGCGGGCTCGCTTTCGAGGTGCTCAGCGGCTGCCCCTGGGAAGGGGGGTGCAGGAGCGCCCCTGTGCTCGGAGCACGGCCCTGGCTGCCCGCTGGGGCCCTCGGCGGGTGGGCAGCAGCTCTGTGCCTGTGACATCCAGCCCAAGGTGAGGTGTGAGGGCTGCAGGACCTGAGGGGTGCCCTGGCTCTCGGGGAGGGAGCGAGGGGAGCTGTCAGGGGCTGCGGGCACGCTGGCCTTTGTGGGCAGCCTGCTGTGAGACATCACTGTGAACTGGGAGCCACGTTTTGGGAAGCCACCAGCAGCTGTGGGCTCTTCTCATACCTGCAAATGGTGCCCTGTGCTCCCTGGTCACTCAGCAGTTTGTCTTCCAGTGCTATCAGGCAGTCAAAAGTGCAGTGGTTTGGACTTTTTTTTTTTTTTTCCATGAGAAGTCTTTCAGGGAGATGCAGCCATGCCAGCGTGGAGGTCTGTGGGCTCTGGGGATCCAGGGTAGGACACTGTGCTTGCCTGGCCCATGTGCTTGGGGCAGCCTCTTGCAGGTGGACCTGCTGCCTCACAGGTAGCACTGCAGGTAGCACTGAATGGCTGTTTCTTGACTCAGTGTGATCTCCTCATCGCCTGTGGGTGTGGACCACCTTTGCCACATTGCTGTTCAGTCCCCTGCATCATCTCCACCTGCTCGAGTCCCTCTGCTCCCTCCCTCCTGTGCTCTGCATCTCCTCCAGAGCCCCTGGTGACCCAGTTTAATAGAAATGGGATGTTACCAAGCACTTTGAGAAGCTCAGCAGCACTGAAGTGTCTCAGTGGGAGGTGGTAGGAGCAGAGGCATCCTGGCGGTTGGGCTCTCCAGCAGCCCTCTTGGGGAATTTGGGAGAGGTGAGTACCAGGCTGTTGTGACCTTTCTGGGATGCAGAAGGTGCTCTTGTCAGTGGCTCGTCCTTGCCTTCCTCTCCTGCACCTTGCAGTGCCACTGGACCGAGGAACGACGGGGTTCCTCCTCTGGCTTTGCCAAAGCAGTAGAAAGAAGGGCAGGGAGGGATGCAGTGACCACAGGCTGCTCTCCAGACTCACTTTGTGCCCCTCAAAGTGCTGTCCTGGAGCCCACCACAACCACTTTGTTGAATTCCCTTTATTTTCTGTTTTTTGAACCTAATGTGAATTCATTACCTTTCTTTTCCCACCATGGGGCATGTTCTCCCAGATCCGTCAGGGAAACCTGCAGAAGCAGCAATAATAAGGGAGGGTGTATTCAATTTGAGACCACACTGAAGTGCAGCATTGTGTCAGAGAGAGCAAAGTGCCTGGGGACCTTCGCATCTTCCCCCGTGCACCCATCACCCTGGGCTTCACATCTGCCTCTCACACCACTACTAAGCATTTACCAAGCAAATTAAATCAGTAATTAGTGCAGGGCCAGCAGCACTGGCAACGTGTCCTGGTGTGGAGTGGTGGTGTTTCCCTGGTTCTCGTCCTTTACGTCCTGCTTTGCCTCACTGTGCCAGGGCTGCTGGGGCTCTGGAAAGGTCAAGCTCCTGTCTGCAGGCTGGGGGCAGAGGGGTGCTGAAATGCACCAAAGTGGCCTGGAGGAGCACTTAGGACAGGGCAAGGAGGTGGCTCACCGGACCCAAAAAGCAGCAGGATGGAGTGTGCTCACCAGCCTCTGCTGTCCTGGCACCGGTGAGATGATGTGAAACACTGCCCAGGGTGCCAAGGGCACAGGCTCCAAGGGTCATCTTGGAGAGGGGGCACCCGCCAGGCTCTGCTGCCTGGGGCCCTGACAGACCCCCTGGTGCTCTGTGACTGCTGTCTGATCTCTTCATACCTTGTGGCTGTGCACACAAAGTCTCTTTTGGTGGCAGCATCTCATTTTACGCCCTGTGATTTCTTTGTGCTGCTGTGGGCAGCCGGATGATGCTGAGGAGAAAAGAGACGTCCTGAGACTCATCCCCCCCACCACCCCTCTGTGTTTGATTGTGTATTAAAAGGCGATTTGCTTTGTGTGGTGGTGATGTTTGTTTTGACCTGAAACCGTGTCTGTTTCCTCCATTTCCTCCTCGATGGGAAAGCCTGGCCCTGGTGCGGGGTGTGTGACACTCCAGTGGTCTCCAGCCCCTGTGGGCACGTGCAGCAGAGTGGTGTGACAGTGTCCCCCTGTCGCACCCCCAAACTGCCCTATGGGGTGCTGGGGGGCTCACAGCTGGTTACACTCGATGCTCACACACGCACACAGAGGTTCCCGGTGTCACTGCCACGCAGGGACACATAGGAGCACTCCCTCGGTCACATCGACAGCCACCCTGCCTGCCACCGGGACTGCGGTGTCACCGGTGCTCCCACCCCTCACCCGTGTGGGCGGGGGGCTCGCTACCCCAACCCCGCCACTTCCCCTCAGCCTCCA
>NW_020957234.1:5498-33798 GCF_003031625.1 Empidonax traillii | reverse complement strand
GAAGTGCCACACCAGGAGTTGTTTTGGGGTTTGTCATCCTTTCCAGGCAGATTGCACTGGGATGCTGCCCCAGCTCAGCCAGGGAAGGGTGAGCATCCCTGGGAACGTGGTCCTGCTGCTCCACAAACATCCTGCTAGGGCTGTGCGTCCTGGGGTTTGACATTCCCACATCCCTGATCCTGTGGGTGACTTGGGTTGAAACTTACTGTTCTGAGATTCTCTCTCTCTCTTTTTTTTTTTTTTTTTTTTTTGTCCCACCCATCATTCCATCTGGCTTGATTTCACAGCTCCAGCTTTCTGTCTGAGGCTGTGGGATGGATGGTGCCCACCCCTCTCTGCTTTGAGACAGGTCACGCTAATTCAGGGGTAGGAGGGAAGGAGGAAAGCCTCATCCTTTTAGAGGCAAATAGTGATTGGAGACCTTGTTGAGTCTCTCCTAGTGCTTTAAAACAAAATAATAATTTTAAAAAATCCTTTACAGGAGCCCTGGGCAAGCTCATCTAGAAAACTGAACGGTTTTAAGTGACTTTATTCCTTTTGGAGTGAATGCTGGAGTGATGTGGCTGTGCTGGAGCTGAGATAAAGTTCACCTTAGGAAAGCTCCTGTTCAAAATCCTCTCTTAATTCCTTCCTCTCCTTTTTCCTTCTTGATTATCCACGTTTAGGTTATTTCTTCCCTTGGCCTGTCAAGGAGCAGAGTTAGGAGGGGCACCTGGAGGCCGAGAGGGCTCGTGTGTTCCAAGTCCTGCTCAGCATCCCTGGAAGTGTAAAATGGGATCCCGAGGAGACAGTTTTAGCTGCTCAAGTCCTGGGTGAGATCAGATCAGAAAACACCAGTGGTTTGGGGGCTTTCAGTGTTTATTGGGAGCAGCCAGCATGGCAGGAGGCAGCTCAGAAACAGGCAGTGTAAACCCTGGGCACAGAGCGAGGAGGAGGAGCCCTCATCTCCCCCCCTCCAGTGTGTCTTGACCACTCCCTGAAAGAAGACCATGGGAAAGCAAGGATGAAAACTGGGGTGTGCTGCCATGGATTGTGAGGAGAAACTCTGAAGCAGGTCTCAGGTGTTGCCCATGACCTCTGGCAGCAATCCACCCAGCAGGTTTATGCCAGCCACCAATTTATCCAGCTGGAATAAATAAATAATTATTGATTTATTAATTATTAATTGATTGGTTTCAATTTTATTTCAGCATCTTGGTTTACTCGTAGCTGATAGATGGGGAATTTTGTACAGGCTTAAGTGATTAAAAGCAGGTGGGCTGTAGATCTTGGTCACTGGTAAAATCTTTGGGAGCTCCTCTTGGGGTTTTTTGGGCTCTTGGTCACCTTCTGGCCATGTGATAAATTCCTCAAAAAGCAGAGCTCCACAGCTCTCCTTAGACACATACCTGCATTTTTAATCCTAGAATAGTTTAGGCTGAAAGGGACCTTTTAAAGCCCATCTCATTCCAACCCCCTGCCACAGGCAGGGACACCTTCCACCAGCCCAGGCTGCTCCAAGCCCCGTCCAACCTGGCCTTGGACACTGCCAGGGATCCAGGGGCAGCCACAGCTTCTCTGGGCACCCTGTGCCAGGGCCTGCCCACCCTCCCAGGGAAGAATTCCTTCACAATATCCCATCTAACCCTGCCCTTTGGCAGTGGGAAGCCATTCCCCTTTTTCCTGTCCCTCCATCCCTTGTCCCCAGTCCCTCCCCAGCTCTCCTGGAGCCCCTTTAGCCACTGGAAGGGACTCTCAGATCTCCCTGGAATCTTCTCTTCCAGGCTGAACACCCCCAGCTCTTCCAGCCTAGTTCCAAAGCAGGGGGCTCCAGCCATCTGAGTGTTTTGGTGGCCCACTCTAGACTTGCTCCAACAGCTCCATGTCCTTATTTTGCTTTTCCAGAAATGAACCTGCTCTTTAGCCATCGGAGGTGGCTGAGATACTGTGTGCAGGAAGAACCTGCAGTGCTTGTACCTGAGCAGTGGAGCTTTGAACATTGTTTCAGGGAGATTTTGCCAGGAGGTCTTTGATTTTTAAAAAAGACACATTTTACCTTTGGGCATGAGGATTTTTATACGTTATATGGCCTTAAATGATGCTGCCCATGTGGCCTCTCTGCCTGCCTGGGGGCACAACCAAAGGCCTCAAGTTCTACGGCAGGAATTAGGGCAGGATTTAAGGCTGCTCAGTGTTCTGTTGTTTAATCTTTGGGGTGGTTTAGAGACCATTAAACACTGTCTTTGTTAAGCAGGATTATTTATCGAAACAAACCTTTCCTTAGGCTGAGTGCTGGGCTGGTGTGTCTGCTGTGTTCCCATTGCCACCCTGATGCCAGGGGGTGGCTTTCTGCGTGTCTTTGGAAGCGCAAAGGGCAAGAGCATCCACGTGTGTGTTTGCTGATTCTGTTCAGCTCCTGTGCACCATCTTTGCCGTGGAACGGAGCAGGGAGCAGTTCAGTTTGCCATGTGTGCTCAGTGTCTCTGGGAAAGGAGGGAACTTGGCTGTGATCTCTTCCTGGAGCCTCTTGGTCCGCATCAGGACGGAATAAGCTCCTCTGGTGATGGAGCAGCACTGCTGCTCTCTGTGAAATTCCCAGGTGCCTTTCCCTGGCCCTGTTGCCTGACTTTGCAGTCCCAGGTTTACACAAATGCTTCCTGCCCTCGGGAACGCTGCTTCATGGCTGAGGAGAACTTAGGTGTGGGAGCAGGGCCACGGGAGGGATGGAGACGTTGGGAAACGTGTCCTGCCAGAGAGGTGAACCACCAGCAGCTTATCCTGGCGGTGCCTGGCAGCTGCTCCCCTCTAATCCCTGCCCGTTCCTCCCTTGGTGCCAGGGCCCAGCAAGCACGGGTGGCTGATGGAGGAGGGGTCCCTGTCTCTTCTGCCTCCCTCACCTTCCGGAAAGGGGGAGAGAAGAAGGAGAGATGCTGCAGGGAAGGTTTGCTCTCTCTGCCTGTGTGGGGGTTTGTTAGCCAAAAAGGAAAATGTCTCGAAGGCACTTTGTCATGTGGCTGTCGGGTACCATCTGTGTTGCTTGGGCCACTTAAACTCCTGGTGGGAGGTCAATTGGCAGATGTCAAAACAGGCAAGGGCTCGGTCTGGAGAAGTGTCTCTCGCGGTTTGGTCCTGCAGCGTGCTAGGAAGGGTGTCCAAGCTGTGCCTCCCGTCCTACAAGCAAGCTGGGCCCTTCTGGTGTGTGAGAGCACTCACTTGCCCCTTGGGGGCCTGATGGGTGTCCCCCAGGGGCCCTGTACCTGTCACAAGTCACGTGGCACCGACATTCATGTCAGCAATTGACCTGCAGCCTTCATTTCATGGGATTTCTCTGAAGACTCTCAGTCAGCTCTGGGGTTTATAAACTGGAGGAATAGTGGTAGGGAAAGGTCAGTCTGTGGTGCCAGGAGGTGCATGTTTGAACCCCACTGTGAACCTTGCTGCCAGCCAGCAGTGTGCTAGTTCTGCCTGGAAATGGGAATCCTCAGAGATGCAGATGCAGCTCTGCCTGTGTGCAGCATTCTGCCTGGATTGCTTGGCTTGCCAGTGGCCTCTGGGCAGCTCAGGTGCATTGCTGGCTGGGAGGAGAGGAGCAAAACACCCTGGCATGTGCTGAGACCTTGGAAATTTTTGGCTCCAGGTGGATTACCAGCTGCACAGCCTGTGGTCGTGGATCAGATGTAGCTGCCATCCTGGGCCGTGTGTGGTTTTGAGCTCTGCGTGGGTATGTTTTATATGGGAGGTTAAGGTCGTGTATCCAAAACTTAAGCAGTTTGCCTGGCTTACGTATTTTTAAAAGATGATACTCCTGTGCATATTGAGGGCTTGGGGATTTTCCCTGAGTCCTCTTGAAATCTTAGGTGGCTGCTGTGGCATCGATGTGCAGCCTCAGGGCTGAGCCTCATCCTCGAAAAACTCATATGAATCCAGGCCGTTATTGCTGGAGCTGTGACGGCCCAAAAAGTGCCTGGGCTGCAGTTGGGTCAGACTGGAAAAAGGCTTTTAATTATATCATTATTACAGACTGTATAACTTTGCCCCTGGAACCTCTGCTTAGGGGTGAGGCCTTGAGAAGGGATGTGTGGGACTAACCTTGTTCACTTTGTCTGCTCTCCTTCCTTCTGAGCTGTTCAGCCAAGCACTGCAGAGCTGTAGCAGTGAAGCCTTAGGGATTGTTTAAGAAAATAAAGCCTGGTCCTGTGATCACCCTGCTCTCCTAATTGCCTAGGTAATGAGCTGGCCTTGGAGGAGCAATTTAAGCTGGGGAAGTCTTGTCACTTCCCTTAGGTAAGCAGTTTTCCTGCTGTGTGCTTTCTTGCCAAGTATTTTTCCCTGGCTCTCATGAGAATAGCTGGTAGGGAGCTGTTGGAGGTCCCTGGGGTTCACTGCCCTCTCAGTGGGTGCCGGGGTGTCTCAAGGCTCCCTCAAAGGAAAGCACAGGAGCAGAGCTGGGAAGAAACTCCAGGTTAGGCTGTTGGGCTGGGCTAATCCTTCCCGGTCTAGTGGAAAGTGTCCCTGTCCATGGTGTGGGGGGCTGGAACCAGATGTTCCCAAACTGTTCTGTGGTGGACACGTAAAGCTCCTGGGGGATGAGCAGTGGGAGTGGGAGAGTTCAAACCGCTGTTGATGCTGCAAGAGAAAGGGAAAATCTGGCAGGTCCTTGCCATCTTTGTCCTTGTTTAAACTTCTGCACGTGCTTCTCCCTTTGAGACCCAAGTGCCTTTGGTGACACAACCAAAAGCTACACATGGTCAAGGCCTCCTTGCTTCTAAAAGTGCAATTAGATCTGATAAGAGGCCATCCATTATTCACTGTGCGTGTTCACAGAAGGTGGTGTATCCACACCATTCAGGCAGGGATAAATAATTCATCTGTTTAATGAAATTTGTGTCAACAGGGAGCTGTGGCAGGTATTAAGTTAAGTAAAACTGTAGTTTCCATTAGGAATAAGCAAATGGAAAGTCAAGAAGTATTTGCCAGTTGCTAGAAAATGGGCTTTGTACAGCTCTGATGAGAAACCAACTGAGGCAGGGAGGAGACCAGGCTGAATGAGGCAACCGAGAAGGTGTTTGGGCCACATTTTGATCCCTTTGTATCACAGAATCATAGAATAGTTGGGGATGGAAAGGACCTTAGAAGCTCATTTTGTTCCACCCCACTGCTGTGGGCAGGGACATCTTCCTCTAGAATAGGTTGCTCCAAACCCCATCCATTTTAAAGGAAAATGTTGCTCTGGCTGCGACAACAGCACGTTTTCCTTTAGGTGATTCTTAAACATGGAACAGCCTCAGTTTACTCAAGAGAAACCCAAAGTGTTGGGTTGTTGGTTTGTTTTTTCTTTTTTTCCTCTAAATTTTCAATCTTTTCTTTCTTCTTTGGAATGGAGTGCAGGAAAACAATTTTGAGGGGTCAGTTAATGTGAAGGGCTGTACTGAGCAGCAGAGCTGCAGGTCCCTCTGCCTGTGAGCATCTCAAAGCTGGAGGGGGGTGGCTGGGAATCTGGAGGTACCTCGTGGTAAGGTCTTTACTCCCATGAGTGGAAGACCAGCTTTTCAGGGAATTGCCACAAATGACAGAAAGAGAGAGGTGGATAAAATGCAATTCATGTAATAAATCAGTCTCTCCTTCCCCCAGAGAGTGAGTGATACACACTGGGGCTTGCATGGAGCACCGTTACCAAAATCCTTCTCTCTCCCCTCCCCAAGACCTTCTCCCACTAACAGTGGCCATGCAGATGGCCTTGCCTGCAGCCCTTGAAGAGCCATGAATTAGTTTGGTTTCCTGCTCCTGCTTCTCCCGCATTGACACCTGAGGAACGTTTGGGATCGAGTTGTCCCGTTTTCCTCCTCCACAGTCAGCAGACAGTGTGAAACTGCCCCCACCGGGAGCTTTTGCCCTGTGGAGGGAAGGGGGCTGGGAGATATCCTCTCAAAAATGTTAATTCCCGCTTGGTAATGCAGAGATTTCTCAGGTCTGCAAAGCCCTGGCAGGTTCAGGAGTTCACTGGCAAACCTGGTAGGCAGTGAGGTGTCCCTTCAGCACCACGTGAAACAGCTTCCCAGGCTGAGTGCCGAGGGAAGCACCGGCGATGGAGGGAGGAGAGCCACCCCCTTGGCCCCCCGCCCCCTTCCCTCCCGAGTGCTCCTGTTCCTGGGGGTGACAGCCAGGGCCAGGCAGCAGAGTCCTGGTGAGCACCGTGGGCACCTGTGAGTGAGGATGACCGCGGGGCAGGGAGCATCCCCCTCCCGTGGGGAGGCAGATCGGGTAGGGAGTTTGTTCCTCGGAGATGGAACCGGGCAGGGAGAGATTTTCTTCCTCTCAGCTAAAAGGCTTTTTGTGGCAGATCAACCTGCAGAGCCTGGCAGAAGTTCTATTTTCTTTTTCTTGGAAGAAATAGCAAGAAAACCGTGCAAGCGTTGCTGCTTTCAGGTGACCGGCTTGTGTCTCCTCACCTTTCTCCTTCCAGCAGCAAAAGCCACTTCTCTCCTTTTTATCCCCCTCCCCCCCTTTTAATTTTTTCCCCCCTGAAAATTGCGCAGCGAGGACAGAGGCTTATCCCCCCCGTCTCGCTGCCCTGCGTGAAGTGTTGTGCTGGGAGGGCACCTTTCCCGGTCCCTGCTCTCCGGGCGGGATGCGGCAGCGGTTGCCCGGCTCGTCTCCGCCCCATCAGCCTGATGTGCTGTGACAGTTCTGCTGAATTGCTGACCCGAGGGGCTATTTATGGGCAGACAAAGCCGGGGCACACCGGGCAGGAGGCCAGCCTGGGGTGGCCACACCCAGGAGCAGATCGTCTTTGAGGTTCCTTGGGTGACTCAGAGGAAAAGGCGCTGTTTGGTGAAGTTGGCAGGGAAACCCCCGTGGGAACTGTGGTTTATACGAGAGCAGCCCCTCACGCCCCAGTGATTCGATCCTGCTTGCAGGAGCAAGTTGAGTTTGGTGGCAAGAATCTGCGCTGAGAACAGCAGGCCGTCCTCTGCTTTTACCGTGGGCCCCAGAGCCCAGGTGCTGATAGCAAAGTCTTATTTTTTAGCCGCTGGAGTTGAGATTTCCTTTTGCAGGGGCAATATCAAACCGTTAAACCAGACCCCTGAGCGGAGGGCAGCACCCTTTAGCTGCTCTCCTGTCAGCCAGGTTTATTTTTATCCCACACCTCCTGCGCAGTGGGCTGGGAGCTCGCAGAGGAGGACTGGAGACCTTTAATAATTCATAGCTCCTACATTTTGCTCCCAGCAATCGGAAAAGCCAGAAGGGCGCTGGCACAAACCTGCTCCATCCACACCACAGGGCCGTTGTGGCCCTGTGCTCTCGTGCCGCTCTGCCCCATGGCCTGTCCCTGCCCAGGATTTGTGCTGGGTTACAGCCTGGGCTGGGGGACCCCAGATGGTCCCTCATGGGGGGATGGCATTTGGGGTGGGACAGAGCGAGGCCACGCTTGGGACCGACCCATGTGTGGACAAACACCTCAACCCTAGTGTCAGCCCATCTGTGTCCACATAGCTCCTGAAATCATCTGGGCAGGCTGAGCTCAAGGGGAATTTTCAGAAGCAGGGGGTTTGCTGCCGTATCAGGTGTTTTTCTCGTAATATTAGAGCTGGGACATGCTTTGTCTTTGGTTATGGAGCTGAGTCCATCTTTGGGACGGTTCTGAGCCTGCTGGAAGAACATTTTGTTCCCAAAGTCTGAGGTGTGTACTGGTGAGGCTCTGCAGACCAGAGCACCCCTCCTTATTCCCACCCACCTGCGAGCCAGTGCCTGCTGAGGGTGTGGAGGACTTTGGGATGGAAGGGTAGCCCTGGCAGTGGAAGAGGGGGCCATGTGCCTTTGCCCTGTGCTCACCTTCCTGGCAGAGAAATGCTGTTGGATGGGGGAGTCCATGGTGGAAACTGAACTACTCCATCTCTCTCGGGTGCCCCTGGGTTCAGCTTTAGACCTGGTGGTCCTGGAAGGCTGAGATGCATCTGGAACATCTGCCTTTTGCAGTGTTCGAATCCTTCAAGATCTGCTCCATGCGGATGGAGGAGCTGATTTTCAGCGGCTGCTTTGGCAAAGCGCAGGGTGAGCCGAGTGTTACAGAGCCCGGTTTTGTTTCTGTGCCGGTGGCTGTTGCCTTCTGAATCGCTGCTGAGTCTCTGTTCACAGCTTCGCTGCCCGTGGCAGCTTTCTGGGCCATTAAATTGCTTCCAGAGTCCACTTGTTCCCATCACGTCTGAGCCTGTCAGCTCTGTAGCACATGTAGCACGGGAGCTGGGAAAGGCAAATCCAGAAGAGCTCTTGCCCTCTCTGAGCACTGGCAGGCTGCAGTGGTGCTGCAGCTCGTGCCTCACACCTTTCCTTCCGCATCCCAGGGGGAGCAGCTGGTTTAGCAGCAGCCAAATGCTGTCCTCTGTCCTCATGGTGCTGGCAAGAAGCTTCCCAGCTTTCCTGCAGCCTCCTCTGTCTCCTGGACAGGCCTGTCATACACAGGCTTGTTATCTTCTTACTCTTTTAGTATTATCCACCCTAAAATATCCCCAGGATTTGTTCTCTTGGGGAGCACAGAGCAAAATTTGCAGGCACATCTTTTAGTTAAACTGAGTGACAGATTTCCTCATCTGTATGGATTGTGCATCGACCACTATTAGATCTCGGATGTCTGTGTTTGTATCCATGTGTTTTCCGTGTTGTTTTTCTCCCACTGTGAGCTGTGGCTTGCCTTAATTTGGTTGAATAAACTCACTGTGTTGCTGAACTGTAATGAGACATCATTGACTGAGCTATATCCTTCAAAATGGCCCATTCCTTATCCTGGAAAAGTGGAGGGCAGACTTTTGCTGCTGGGCTTGGGGCAGAGCAACTAGAAAACTGGAAAAGGAGCTAGGGTGCTGGTGACAGTGGCTGAGGGACCTGGGGGGGGGCTCAACCTGGAGAAGAAGAGGCTCAGGGGGGACCTTCTGGCTCTGCAACTCCCTGACAGGAGGGGGGAGCCGGGGGTGGGGGGGGGGTCCAGCTCTGCTCCCAGGGGAACAAGAGACAGGATGAGAGGAAACAGCCTCAAATTGCGCCAGGGGAGGTTTAGATTGGATACTGGGAAAATTTCTTAACTGAAAGGGTAGTCAGGCACTGGCACAAGCTGCCCAGGGCAGTGGTGGATTCACTGTCCCTAGAAATGTTCAAAAGACAGGGGTTAGTGTTTGGGCTGGCAGTGCTGGGGGAACGGTAGGACTGGATGGTCTTGGCGGTCTTTTTCAACTGCAGCTATTCCGTGATTTGATGATTCTGATGCCTCCCTGCTTTAAGGATCCCTAGCTTTATTGCTTGTACGTAACTCCGCTTATTACCTGTAGGTTGTTAAAAGTTCCAGGAGGGAAAAAAGAATGGAACCCCGCCCTCTGCCAGACCAAACCAGTTCAGGGTAGTGGGGAAAATGTCCTGTTAAAATCGAGGGGTGAATCAGCCACCTTTGAGGGGTGAAGCAAAGGGCTGTGACTCCATGGTGGCTTCCCCTGGCACAGCACTGTCCAGCTTTGCAGCCAGGTCCGCTTCTGGGAGGTTCCTGGCGGCGGGCTGTGTGTGCTCCTGCAGCACTGATGTCCCTTCCCTTCCCTTTCCTCCATGCAGTGGCTCTGGAGAATCCCGGTGCCAAAGGAGCGGAGCGGGATGGAGCGTGCGGCAACAGACCAGCTGCAGGCTCGGCAGCCGTGCCGGAGGGCGAGCTGCTCCTACAGGTTAGTGCCCCTCACTGGCCACCTCTCCCTTGCAAATGCCTTCAAGGGATTTCCCTCTTGGCCCTTTTCCAGCTCCTTTGAGTTTTACCCTAAAAATGGGCTGTTCTGTTGCTGGTGGCAGGTGTTTTGGTGAAGCCGTGATTCCCTGTGGTGTGCTTCTGACTGAGCAGAGGTGTAAGACCTCCTCAGGTCCCTGGAGAAGAAACTGTGTTGCTTCTCCCCTGCTTTTCCCATCATTCCTGGAGAAAATTGGCATCTGTGAATTGTCCGTGTGTAGGAAACGTCTCTGTAGAAGCGGTGCTGGATTTCTGAGCACAGAGATTCACCTCTGTTTCTCCACTCTCACATGTAAATGTGCCATAGGTGTTACGTGGGAGCCAAGGTGTTTGAGTGCTGTTTTCAGCATGGACACGCTGGTCCTGATTCGAGCATGTTGTGCAAACACCGGTGAAAACAGGGAAGAAAATGTCATGGGAGTCTTTCCTGATTTTGCAGCAGTGATGCCACTCAGTACATGGATAGGTGCTGATTGTGTGCTAAGCCCAGCAGTCCCAGGGTGTATCCCAGGAGGTCTGCCAGAGCTCCCTTGGTGATGCTGGAGACAAGGCTGGGGATGCTGCAGCATGGTTGGCTGAGCCTGCTGCTTCCATGGTTTACTCAGAGGTGCAGGAGATGACCTTCTGTCTCCAAACGGTGCACAGGGAATAGGAGGATGCCCGGCTCTGGCAGTGCAAGGGCCTGCAAGGACACAGGTCTCCCGTCCCTGCCTGGCACCCGGGCACAGGCTGCAGCTCTGCCCCCTGCCTGGCTGGCCTCCAGCGTGCTGGACAGCCCCAGCTCCCCTCCAAATGCTCACTCAGCAGGAATTGTAATTACTGTCCTGCTTGAGAGCTGAACAGCCATCATCTCCACATCTAGGGAGAGAAGTGCTAAAGCCAAGCTAGTTAACGAACAAAAAACGGAGGGTTTTCCCTAAGGATGTAACAAAACTGCTCAGCAAGGCTTGCTGGGGATTGATTCCCGCTCATCAACTCCTCCTAGAGCTGGATGCCATCCTTTTAGAGGCACCAATCTGGACACTAAAAGCTCTGGGTGTAGGTTTTATCTCCCAAGGGTCTGTCAGTGGGATTCTGGATGTGGCAGGGGCTCCAAATCTGCCTCCATGCCCCAAGGAAATGCTCCTACCTGTTTATAAACCTACTTCCATCCAATCCATCACCTCTGATGTCCAAAGTTTCTTTGTCTCTTGGTCTACTCTGATTCTTCCCTTCTCCTCTGAAATTGCTCAAAGGGTTAAAGTGCATTTGGCAGCACTAATTGACCTCTGCAGCAGATTCCCACACACTGAGATCAACCCCAGTAAATAGAGAGAGCATTTGTGCCTGGAATAAAGGGAAGGAGAGGGGGGAGAAACACCGACCTTGACAATGAAACAGGAGTTGGCAGCAACAATAGCTGGACTTGGCTGAGCCTACACACCAGGCCCTAATTAATCCTGATGTCTGTGCATTATGGAGTGGAGGAAGCAGCCAGGGCTGCCTACTGTGGCTTCCCTGCCAGGTTAGTGGTACAGGATGGTTCTGGCTCTGGGGCTTCTGGGGTCCACGTGCAGGACCCTGCCTTCCAGAGGGCTCCTGTGCTGGCACACAGGTCTCCCTCCCCACGGAGACCTGTTGCCCTTAGGGAGGGGTGATCCCGCGGTGTTGTCAGGGCAGTGAAAGCTCTTTGGCTTTCACTGGGATATAAACCAATGATTTTCATGGCTTTTCAGGGCCTTTGCTCTTAGGCAGCTCTGTGGGCTTGAAGATTTAAACTGAGTGTCTGTCAGGGTCATTTCAGAGTTGGGGAAACTGAGTCCCAGTGATTTCTACCACTTGGGCTCAGGGAGGGCTCCTGTGGGCCTGCTCTCTGCTCTAGCAGGGGGATGGTGAGGTGTTCAAAGCACTGGGGTTTGTGCCACAGAGACTTGCAAAAGTTGGTGCTGCACCTGTGGCACTTAAGGATGCTTGCCTGGATCCTGCCAGTGCCTGTGTCAGCAGTGGTCTTCTGCCTGGTGCCAGAGAGCAGGGATGAAAAGCCATGCCTCCTGGGGCAGCAGCTGCTCTCCCAAACTGGTAGGGAAACTCCTCTGCCCCTTGTAGTCTTCTCCAGGTGTGAAGACTCAACCTGTCCTTCCTGCTGCTTATGAAGAAATTGGCATTTCAGAAATCAGATGGTTTTGCTACGGTTTCAAAAACCAAACCCTTATGCTTTAGCTTTTACCTTTTTATGCTTTAGCTTTTACCTTTTCCATTTCTACTCGTTGAGGCTCTCTCAGCACTGAGTTGGCCACCTCGGGGAGGGGAGAGGGCAGTGGAGACAACTTCTTCCTTGACCTTGCTCTTTGCACACCACGGTCCTTCTCCAGGCCACTCCTCTGGCACCCAGGGAGGACAGGAGGGATGCAGACGAGGCCAGGAGCTGGGCAGGTTTCTCCCAAACCAGTATCCTTACCCACAAGCAGCAGCAGGGAATGCCCAGCCAATGCTGACACTACCGTGGTGGATTTGCTCTCCACTGAACATCCCTGGCTTTTCCAGCCTCATGCAGCCACACACAGCTGCCAAGACCCTGCTGGGCCATGAGAAGGGTGGGAACTATGAGACCATAGCCACCTGGGTAGACACAGGATTAATGCAGCCAACATGAAACGCTGTTTGGATTCTGGATTGTTGGAAGGGCTCGTTTCCCCCAGAACGGATCAGTTCCTGATGGTGTCCACTCACGTTCTGCAAGCAGTTCAGAGATTTTTATTTGCTCTTCACATAGGATGAGTGTCAATGTCATCCAAGGCTGAGTCTGAGTGAATGCTCCCAGGATGGAAGCAAAGTTTTCCATCAGTTTGGATTAGGATACGCTCGGGCAGCTGTACGGAAGAGCTGCATGACCTCAGGGAAACCCAGCAGGAGGTGCTGTCTGTGGTGGCTCAGCTCTCTGCCAGCTGGGGCCAGCCAGGACCGGGGTGACCAGTGTCCTGCTAGAAAAGAGTGACGTGAGCGTGGCATGTACCTCTCCTCTCTCCCACAGGCACTCAATGGCTTCGTGCTTGTGGTGACCTCAGAAGGGCTGATATTTTACTCCTCGCATACAATTCAGGACTATCTGGGATTTCACCAGGTCAGTGGGACTCCTCTGACTTGCTGTGGTGGGTTTGCAGAGTCGATTTTTCCCTGGTGGTGGAGAATAGCCCCAGGTTCGCCGCTGGGAGGAGACTCTGCAAGGGTCACAGGGTCTCAGGGGGCTGTTTGGGGCTTTTCCTTGGTCTTGTGAATTTAGACCCCGTATTGCCAGACGTGGTCACTGATAGGTGACAAGGGACTTCTTTGGCCCACAGAGACTTTTCACCAGCCACGTTGATGGGCCACGAGGTTCATGGCCGTGGTTGGACATCTGGGGTTCCCTGCCCAGTTTGCCTTGGGCACCCACTCCCTTGGTGGTCACTGGTAAATCCCACAAGGCTCCAAAGCTTTCTAGTTATCTTGGGCACCCAGGTAACCTGGAAGGCACTAGATCAGGTTTACAGGGGAGTGGGACTTACCAACAGTCCTTCAGCTACTGTGGTTTGGTGTTGCTCCCACACAGCTGGCTTTCCCCAACATCTGGTGTAGATGAGGACTGTCCACCTGAGCAAAGGGAGCAGGTCTCAGAGCCTTATTCTTTCGGGAACAGTGTAGGAATGAGGTGGCTTTGCTGCTGTTTTGTTCCCAAACCATGTTTTCATCTCATCCCATAAGTCAGCTTTAGGATTTTGAAAGACATCATGTTACAGGGATGAGAGTGTCCCAGGAAAGCTGTATGGGCTCTTTGGGACTGCGGAGGAGGTCAGGCCCAACACGGGCAAGGGGTCCTTAGAGCCAGATGTGCTGTCTGTTCCCAGTGGCATCAGTGTTGGTGGAAGGTGTCCGGCCTCATTTGGCCAGGTGGGGCCCTGACAGGCTGTTTCCAGGTGGGACATGAAAACTGGCACCCAGGGACAGGCTGCAGAGCTCACGGGTTGCGCTTTCCCTCCAGACAGATGTCATGCACCAGAGTGTCTTCGAGCTCATCCACACCGAGGACCAGCCGGAATTCAGGCGCAACCTCCACTGGGCCCACAACCCACCACACGCTCCCGAGGGTGAGCCTTCCCCAGAAGGTAAACGTAGGATGGCATCCTGGTTGGCCTGAGACGTGTGGCTCCCCAGGTACGATGGGAGCAGAGCTCCCTGACGCCACTTGCCCATGTCTGTGTGGCTGAAGCCATGGCTTCATCCAAACACCGTGGCTTTTCCCGAGTTTCTGTTGCTGTGGTCACTGCAAACTGATGCAGTGCCCGGTGCTGGGGACCTCTGGCCCTTTCTAGGGATCTCCAGCCGTCATCGGGGTGAATTCTTTCTTGATCTTCTCTCAGTCCATCTCTTCCACAGTGGGGAGAAGCCATGGTTCTTCTGCTGTGATCTACAAGCCGGATCAGCTGCCCCCAGAAAACTCTTCCTTCCTGGAAAGGAGCTTTGTGTGCCGTTTTCGCTGCCTCCTGGATAATTCCTCTGGCTTCCTAGTGAGTGCAGACCCTCCACAGCAGGAGGGTGGGACAGGCTCACCCCAGGGGTTCATATCATTGCTGAAGCAAGTTACTCTTGAAAGACCTTTCTACCATGTACAGTATCTGCTTGTCTCAGCAAGGAGACTTTCCCCGTTTTCCATAGGCTTGGTCTGTACCTACAGCCTCTCCGTGTGTGTTTTGTTCCTCTACTCTCAGAAATGCTGAATCTTGAACAAAAGTGCTTTTCCTCCATGTGTTTAACTTGATTTTTCTGTTAAAGGCATGTCTTTAAACCAAGCAGGTAGTATTCATCCCTGCTCCCCTCTGCTGCAGAGCACTGGGTTTGGAAGGACAGGTCACAAGGGTGGTGAGGCCCTGGCACAGGTTGCCCAGAGAAGCTGTGGCTGCCCCATCCCTGCTAAAAGTGTTCAAGGCCAGGTTGGACGGGGCTTGGAGCAACCTGGGCAGGGGCTTGGAATGAGATGATCCTTAAGGTCCTTCCAAACCCAAACCATTCTATGATTCAGTGATTCTATTTACACCAACTCTGCAGACAGACATCTTGCTCTGCTCCTTCTCTTCTCTCTTCATCTGCTTTTCTGCACGGTACTGAGCTTTTCTTCTCTTCCCAGGCTTTAAACCTGCAAGGCAGGCTGAAATTCCTTCATGGGCAGAACAAAAGGTCTGAAGATGGGTCTGCACTTCCCCCTCAGCTCGCTCTCTTCGCCATCTCCACCCCGCTGCAGCCCCCGTCCATCCTGCAGATCCGCACCAAGAACATGATCTTCAGGACCAAGCACAAGCTGGACTTCACCCCTTTGGCGTGTGATGCCAAGTAAGCAGCAGAGCTGGTTTGAGGGGTGGTGCTGTGGGCTTCCAGCATTGCATCCCAGCCCTGCCTGGGTGGCAGCCCCCCGACGCAGCCTGTGAGCTGAGTGTGTTCCTGGTCACCCTCAGGGGGAAGATTGTCCTGGGCTACACGGAGGCGGAGCTGCGGACCTGTGGCACCGGCTACCAGTTCGTCCACGCCGCTGACACGCTGTACTGCGCCGAGAACCACGTCAGGAGTGAGAGGCTCTGCCCTGGCCACTTGTGCCCACCCCTAGTGCTGATGAGTGGGCTGGGACCACGGGCAGCTCTGGTGACTGCCATGTCGAGCCCAGGGGCTCTTTCCCTGTAGGATGCTTTACTTTATGCTTTGCTGTGGTGCTCTTGTCACTGCAGGGAGCTTGGGGTGGAGATACCAAGCTCTTAGAGACTGTCCAAAGGAGGGCAACAAAGATGGCAAAGGGCCTGGAGGGGAAACCGTGCGAGGACACTGAGGGCACTAGATGTGTTCAGCTGGAGAAAAGGAGACTGAGGGGAGACCTCCCTGCAGTTACAACTTCTTCAGGAGGGGCAGGCCCTGAGCTCTGCTCTGGGGGAACCAGGGACAGGACCCAGGGAATGGCTGGAGCTGTGTCAGGGCAGGCTCAGGTTGGATCTCAGGGAAAGGTTCTTCCCCCAGAGGGTGGTTGGCACTGAACAGGCTGCCCAGGGCAGTGGGCACAGCCCCAAGGCTGCCAGAGCTCCAGGAGGGTTTGGACAATCCTCTGGGGCACAGGCTGTGACCTTTGAGAGTGGACCTGTGCAGAGCTGAGTGTTGGACTGGATGACCCTTGTGGGTCCCTTCCAGCTCAGCATATCCTGGGATTCTGTGAGTGCAGGGAGGGGTATTTGGCTGGACCACACTTGTCCCCTGTGTGTGCCAGCCATACTCCTGCTCTGACCTCAGCTGCTTATCCTGGCAGGCAAGGGCAGTGTCACCAAAGGCAGCTGTGCCTCTGGTGATGTGGTGGCAGCCCTCAGCACATGTGCTTCCATCTGGCAGTGATGAAGACGGGGGAGAGCGGGCTGACGGTGTTCCGGCTGCTGACGAAGGAGAAGCGCTGGAAGTGGGTGCAGGCCAACGCACGGCTCGTCTACAAGAATGGCAACCCCGAGTACATTGTCGTCACCCAGAGACCCCTCGTGTATGTGCCATCAGGGGCAGCCTGGGCTGGGAGGGGGACAGGCCGGCTTTTTCCATTGCTATGGCCTCTGGGATTCCCCGAGCAGGGCAGGATGTTGGATCTATCGTTGCTTCTTGTGCCTTTTAAAGTTGCAGCCACAGGATACTGTACTGTGATGCTGTTCAGCTACGTCCACCTCTGCAAGGCCACCCTGCAAAGATGGGGTGATGCTTGGTTATGCTACAGATGTGGGGTTTTATGTGTGTGTGTATAAAAATGTGTGTGTGTATTTGTATGTAAATGCATGCTGGTTGTAGCAAAGGGGCTTTGGCTTGCTGGGACCACAATTATCCATTGCAGAAGCACTCTGTGGGGTGTATTTGTGCACATGTAAGCCACAGTCTTCTCTTCCTGCCCTACAGAGATGAAGAAGGAGGAGAACACCTTCGGAAACGGTCCATGCATCTTCCATTCACCTTTGCCACAGGAGAGGCGCTCCTATACCAAAGTGCATATCCTCTCCTGGGCTTCCCCGATCCTTTCCAGAGCAAAGAGAGAACCAGCAAGTCCAAGAAGACCCCCTGCAGCCAGGGAGGGCGCTCCCAGAAGAATGGTGTCGGCCCCAGTTCTCTGCTGGGTGCTGTAATGCGACAGGACAAGGCGGTGCACGCCTCCCACCCAGCGCCCGCTCCTAACCCCTCCTGCAGCAGCACTTTCCACCTCGAGGACATGTCTGTGCCAAATGCAGGAAGGGATAGCTGGAATATGGGTGCTGCTCCAGTTTCTTCAAGAGGGAACAGCCTCAAACAGGAGCTGCTGGATTTGCAGCAGGAGGACCCTCTCTTGGCTACCTTGGACTCGCTGTCAATTAAGAGTGATGAGAACTGTTCCAACCACGAGCTCTTCAGTGCCTTGGAGGGGCTAGGGTTGAACGCAGAGGACCTGGAGCTCCTGCTGCTGGATGAGAAGATGGTGATGGTCAATGCGGACCCAGAGCACTCTCCATCCCTGAAAGACAGCCTGGCCAGCAACCAGATTCTCTCCTACATCCACAGCACGAGGGACGAGCACGAGGGAGGGCAACAGGTGTGTCCCCTGCCAGGCCCATCCCCGAGCCCACGGGGAGGCCCTACTCCATCCCACACTCCATCCTACGCAGGGAATGAGGATCTGCCACAGGGCGTGGTGCAGCCCAGCCCTGCCCTGGGCCAGCCCCCCGTCCAGCTGTGGCAACAGCCCCTCCCCACTGTGCCAGGGCTGCTGCCAGAGGAGGATGGCTCGCAGAGGAGACCAGCTGGGGAAGAGGCTCTGCTCCGCTTCTTCCAGCCAGCACAGGGCACCCCCTGGGACGAGGCCTCCACCTCACCCCCAGAAGCCCCCTGCACGCAGGAGCCACCCAGGGCTCGGTGGCTTGAGGGGGACTATCCAGAAGTGCAGCCCATCCAGGAGGATGCTCACCGGTCCTTCTCCCTGCCCAGCCAGTGCCAGGACCATGTGGGACTCCCCGGCCGGCCGAAACACCATCACTCGCCGGTGAACGGGCTGTGTGGCCACAGCCCTGACTCCCCTCCACACCTCCTTCCCAGCAGCAACAGTAGCCCTAGCCCGTGGCAGGACTATGTTTCCCCACTCCTGGGGTCTCCAGCTCAGCCTGGTTTTTATGGCATCAGCCAAGAGCTGATCTCCCAGCACCAGAGCTGCTTGGGTCCAGGGCCCAGCCCGCTGCCACAGCACTTCAACCTGAATGGATTATGCAGCATGGAAACCACAGGCAGCGGGAGCTCCCAGGACGAGCTGGCTCTGTACCCCAGTTTTTTCCCCCCTTCCTACCAGCTTATTCCGAAAAAGCAGCTGAGCTCTGATCCCTCCGTGCCACAGCACCCTTTCCTGAGCTCAGCTGCAGGGCACTTCAGGAATATCGGCAGCCGTCTGGAGACTCTGAATTCCTACGGGGCGTACACCTCTGCTCTGAGCCAGGAGGGCCGGCACAGGGTAAGGACCTGCTTCCACTCTGGGGTTCAGTGTTCTCTGTGCTGGCATTTCCCAGGAGCCTCGGCACTGGGAGGCACACACTGACTGGTGAGGACATGGAAATGGCCTTGCTCTAGCTACTGTGTGGCCAGAAAGGGAAGTTTTAGTGGCTTTTCTTTGCACCAAGAGTTGAAGAGCAAAAGCTTTGTATTAGGAGTAGTTCCAGCCAGTCACTGGTGAGCTGTGATGGTTGATACAAAGCACAGGTGAGATGAAATTCTGTAGCACCAGGTCTTGCCTTTGTGGAAGCATCCCCTGGCCTGTGCACAACCCCTGTGGAGAGCCCACCTGGCTGCTGCTGAGCCCTCCAGCATCAAAAGGCCAGGACCACAGCACTGGATCTGAGTGTCACCTGCACCTCAGCTCCTCCCATTCCACACCACCTTCAACTTGTATGCCAGGCACCTTCTCGCTCTATTGAGGAGCTTAACTCTGGCCCTGCCTGGGACTGTGGGAGTGTGTAGAACCAGCCCTGACATATCTCTAGAGCTTGGTGGCCACCTCGTGTTTTTGGCTTACCAGGAGTGCAGGTGCAGGACCAGGCACTGTTTTAGATGCAGCCAAGGTGCTCGTGGTTTCCCGTGATCCACAGGGCTGGGATACTTGCCCAGACAGGTCTGTAGGTGAAAAGTAGTGCCAGCAGTGGGTCAGCATTTGCAGGAGAGGCCCTGAGGGAAGGCTGGGATGTGCATGGGGTGGCTGCTAAGCCCCTGTCCCAGGGCACGAGGGCAGGAGCAGCCCTGCTCCCCCTGCCAAGGGCCTCACCCCCATTTTCTCTCTCTCCTAGACCCTCAATGGCCACGATTTTCCTAGCTCTCCCATGGGACTCCCTGAAGAACACCAGGTGCTGGGAGGAAGCCTGGCACCCCCCTGCCAGCATCAGCCTCGGGCAGAAGTGCTGCCAGATCACCCCCATGCCTCCAGTGGGGACTTCTGCCTCTAGGAGAGACTGGAATGGACAAAGCAGGACTATTCCCTGGGGAACTGCCTTCAAGTTTCAGACACCAAACCTCCCCAGCTGCTGGTGCTCTTGATGTTGGTTGCTTTGGCTCAGCTGGGGTTTCTTTGCCCTTTTAGCAATTTGCCATCGTCCTGCTCCGTGTGCCATTCTTGTGGAGGGGTCCCTGGCCTGGGGAGGGACAGTAGCAGGCAGCAGGGCTGCAGGACAGATTTCCCAGGGCACTGGGAGCACGCTGGGCTGCGATGCAGGTCTCATATTGTTCAGGAGTTAAGTGGCTCTTGGTCAGCTGTAGGATCTCATTTATCACTTGCTGTCTCTCATCCTACCCATCCAACCTCCTGAACATGTATTTTTGGTGTATTTTACCAGACTTTTGGAAACCGAGGTTGCTTCCCTGGCTGTGGCTAGACTCCTATGGTTTGTTAGGCCCTGGCAGTGCCTGTGTCAGGCAGCCCTGGCCCTGAAAGACAGGCACATTTTGGATGGCTGATGTCCTCCTGCTTTACCAAAGCTTTGCATTTCCATGCATGATCCAACACGGGTGCAAGACCTATGTGTCCAAAAAACGAAAGACAGAAAAGGTTTTCACCTCTGGTATTAAATTCCCTGCCATCCCAGCCAGGCACCTGTGGCTGTGGCCACCTTGTACAGATACTACCTGTTTTATAAGGAAAAGGAGCCCTGTTTTGTGTTCTTGTGTTGCTCAGATCCTTCCCCACCTCAGCTCTCCCTGTGCCCAGGTGTTCCCATGGTTAGGATCCAGATTAGAGCTCCTGCAGCCAGCACCCTGGGGCTTGTTGTCCTGTATGTGGTGTGCCCAGGTTGGCTGCTCAGCTGGTTTTCTCCTGGGTGATGGGCTCTGAGGTACCTTCAGACTTTCATGTGAATTTCTATCCTTTTCTTTCAATAAATGGCTTTGGAGCTCATCCCCTGACATCCCCCTTGCTTGGTTGTGTCTTTTCCTGATGTGAAGCATGTCAGGATTTGGCTTGGCTGCAGCACTGGAGCCCGGGTCTTGCCACCGGTGGCCTGGGACACAATGGTTTGTGTTGGAAGGGACCCTAAGGATCATCTTGGAATGATGAGTCACCCCACCCTGCTCAGAGCCGTTGGGGTGCTGGGTGCAATGCCAGGTCCTGCCATGGATGTTTGAAAGAAGTTGAGAAATTTGACAGAGATTGGTGAGTGTGTAAAAACCAAACCAAAACAATTAAAATATTTCAATATATGTAATTATTTATGTACAAATATAATACATATATAATATTTATATACAGTTATGCATAGATATATTGAAATGTAAAGTGTATGTGTTTATAAAGTGGCTATATAATGGGAAACTTCCTTTAAGACAAACCAGCTGATATTTTTCCTCTGGATTGTTGTTTTTCAGTCTGGAAATTAGAAAAAACACAGTTTTTCTTTCTTCTGAATTTTAAGTTTTCCAATATTCCCACTTATACCTAGCACCTACTTTTCCTTAACAAAACTAGGCTGGGAACATTTGATCTCTTATGTTTTACGTGCCCTACTCTGCTTTTTCTTCCCTTTTCCTTCAAAGGAGTTGGCACTGGGCAGCACCACACACACCGATGGGGATGGAGGGAAAGCACCGGCACCAGAGCATCCTTGTGGCTGCAGGTCAGTGACTTCCAGTGGTCCATTGAATCCCAGATACTGAGAACAACCTGACTGCTGGGAAACTTTCTCCCTGAGCCAGGTCCTGGGCGTGTGGGTAGTCGTACCACCACCACATGTCCTGCTTGGTTTCTTCTCTTCCTTGCACCAAGAGCTTCCCAACAGCCAAGGTGACCTAGGGAGGACTGCAGCCCTCCTGCCTTTGTCACCAGGGTGCTGTGTTCTAGTTGAGCACAGCATCTGTTTGTCCAGTGCTGTGTTTCTATGAGGTCTCTGGAGCCATCATTTCTGTGGAGGGAGGTGCCCTCTGCTCCCCAAGGAGGCCTGCACATCCATAAGTCGTGCCCATCCTCACGCCAGCTGCTGCCTGTCCTCCTCTGCGCCTCATGGCATTGCTTTTTTACAGCCTGGCTGGAGCAAAACTGCTGCTGCAGCAAAGGAGAAGCCTCTGCTCAGCATCCACAGCCTGCCCTGAGCCATGGCAGTAAAAGAGCGGGGCTGTGCTGTGCTGTTCTTTTGTTTGCACACCTGGGGTGAGCGTGGTCCCTTGGGGCGTGCTCACCCCAAATTTATGGGTGAGGCTGAGGAAGGTGTGAGAAAAGAGTGTGGAGAGGTTTAGAATCATAGAATATCCTGAGTTGGAAGGGACCCACGAGGATCATGGAAGTCCAACTGCTGGGCCTGCACAGAACAGCTCCACATCTACCTTGCCCAGTTGTCTGTATTGGTGCTGGGTTCCAGCCCCAGCTGTTCCAGCCATTTCTGCTTGTTTTGGCTCTCCAGAGGAGGAAATGTTTCTTTTCAAGCTTGCCCAAGAACAGCTTGCACCTCTGAGGTTATTGCCTTCTCACAGGATAGTTTGTGCCAGAAAACCCTTTGGCTTGAGTTTGAAACAGCGTTAGTGTTAAAAATCCCAGCTCAGGCTGCTGGTGGCCTGGCCACACAAGGAGAGGCAAACTGCAGCTCTCGAGGGAAAAGAAAATCCATTTGCACCTTGGACCTCTGCACCCATCAGTAGCTGGAATTACTCTGCAGAAAGCAGAGCCTGGCAGTGAAGGATCAAGCAAAGGAGCAATATGAGTCCTGCACACAAAGTGGAGGAGCTCAGAGGTGGATTGAGCTGTACATCAACCCCAGGGACAGAAGGGACACCAGGCCTGTCATCCCTGCTGCTGGTGAGGCCTTCGCAGTGTGGAGTGGCTTGGGAAGATCCTTGCTTTTGCTTAGACCTTGTTGCCTTCCCAGTGGGGAGAGTGGGTAGAGATATTTGAGCTAATTTTGGGAGCATAACAGACACACTGGGCTGGACTCTTCTGAGGTGCTCTCCAGGCTACAGTGATCCCATGTGGTTCAGTTCATCCCGAAGAGAGATTTTGCCAAGGTGCTTTTACTTCTGGACAGGAGCCTCTTCTTCTCCTCTACTGCCCCTGGAGGAGAAGCAGGGTTTTATGGGTTTGATCCTGGCGTTTACAGCTTTGATCCTGCCCTTAAATAATTGCCTGCAGTTCATTTGGGAGTTGTTTTCCCAAGGTGTCCATATGCCTGTCAGCAGCTGGCTCCTGGTGCTGTCAGGAGAGGAGCACTCCCAGCAGCGTGGTGGGGTACAGATCGTGCAGTCCCACGAGGAGAGGAACCTGCCAATCACCCCCCCTGGGACACAGCACCAAGGCAGGGCAGGGGGGAAAGCTCAGCCTTCTCTTTCCCCTCAGCAGGAATAAAGTTCCTGCAGCAAAGGAAACTTTGAAGAAACGTGGAAGGGAAGCCAGGCAAGACTGTGGCAAGCTGGGAGAGGAACAGTCCAAGCATTATCCATGCTGGCTGCACTCCTGTGGAGGTAATCTCATAGTTATTTTAGACTCCAGCTGGGATGTAGCTCTGCTTCCAGCTTTTGCAATATCCTGCCAAGCCCATGCTCCAAATTTGCCCTTTGCTGGCTCTGAGCAAGGCAGGGCTGCATGGTGAGAATCTGCCAGCATCAGTCGAGGAGAAAGACCTTTGCTCTGCTCTGTGTGCTGGGTGTGCATTTTTGTGCCTTTCTGCCTATCTCAGGGCTCCTGGGAAGGGGCTCTGGGACCTTGGGCTTGGTCTTGTTCTGGTTTGGGGGTTTTTTTGTTTGTTTGTTTGTGGTTTTTTGTTTGTTTGTTTGTTTGTCTCCATGATACACAGATAAAACTGGAGCAGATGGATCCATGCTTCCTAATGCTGAGGAGTTCCTTGCTCCCTAAAACCATTCTGTACAAACATGGGAGATGTCACGTGGGAGATGGTTGGTTTTGTGTCCTGGAAATACCCAAGGAGGCTGCAAAGAGGCTCAGATCTGAGCTCCTCCCTCGTATCAGCACAGATGGCTTCTCCTTCGGCAGGATTTCTGTACCAGCTCTGGGTTTGCAGTAAGTTACAAGCTCGTGGTGAGATTTCACAGTTGTGGATCACATCTCCTGGGCACACTTGGCTGCTTGATCGAAGTGTACTTTGAAGGGCTTCAACCTCAGCAGTGCTCCTCAAGCAGCGAGGCTGGGTTGAATCAACTGCAACTGCTGCTGGTCCTCAGATCCCACAAGGATTTGAGTCCTTGCCCAGTTTCAGCTGGATAGTGCTTCAATTTGATGGGTTCTTGGAGGTGGATCAGCAAACACTTTTTTGAAGTTTGGTTTGCTTCTTTGTTTTCAGGATAGAAAAGGAAAACCCGGCTGGACTGGGGGAAAAGGGAGGATGGAAAGGTCTCTGTTTAAAGCAGGCTTTGCTTTCCTAGCCAGGTTGTTTAAGCAAGAGAAGTCTCTACATCCTTTGAAATAGATTAAGTGTGGCTCCAGGGGCCATTGTGGAGAGCCAGCACTGTAAAAATGCAGATTTCAGGGAAAGCCTTATGCACTGTGACAATTTAAAGTACCCCCAAAGGGCGTTTGCTCAGGCAGAAACATGCTTTATTTGAAGCATATTATGAATGAGACAGGGGAACAGTTTGTTTGCTGGAGATGGGCAGAGGATCAGTTAAGCAGAGCACAGGGCACAGAGCAAGTCAGTTTGCAAAAGGGTAAAACAGAGAGGCGGTGGCTGTGTCCTGTCTGGCTTCCAGCATGTCCTCCTCGCTGAGATGGAGTTGAGGAGCTCGGCTTCAGGATCCTGAGTGCCTGTGGCATCCCTGGATGAGGAGACTTGCCTGCCCTGAGGAGGAGGCTTGCTGCTGGGCATTGAGGCCACCGAGCTGCAGCAGGCATCCTCCTGAGGGC
Organism: Empidonax traillii; assembly: GCF_003031625.1. Classification (NCBI taxonomy): domain Eukaryota; kingdom Metazoa; phylum Chordata; class Aves; order Passeriformes; family Tyrannidae; genus Empidonax; species Empidonax traillii. Next base: position 9,706 of record NW_020957234.1, on the reverse strand, counting down.
ATGGGGGCATGCCCTTGGCTCTGCTCTTCCTCCTGCTTATCCTGATCAGTGGGACTGTGGGCGTTTCCCAGTGTGCTTGGACAGTTGTTGTGCTGCGAGTAGCTGTTCGGCCCAGAACCTCTTCAGGTGGTAACAGCTCACTTAGCTGCATGGAAGTACCGGGAAACCAAACCCTCAACATCTCTGGGGATGCAAAAAGAAATGGTGCAAGTCCATGTGTGGGTTTTAGGTTGAAGGGGAAGGCTGACTGCCTTGGAATTTAATTTATCTTCTTTTTGAGGGTAAGGGGCTTTCCTTTGCTTAAGGTAGAAAGCAAAGTGCTCAGAACTGCAAAATCTTCCTAGATACAAAAATTGAATTGTTTAAACAGGAAAAGGAAATATCTCAAAAAATGAAGACTTTTTCTTTTTGCAGAGCCTATCTGAAAGTGGCTGGGAAAAAGGAGCAGGATAGTGGCCTTAAAACTTAGTGGGTGTGCATGTTTTTGTGCTGATTCTGTGTGGAAGACACAGGATCTGCATGAGTTAATGTCATGACCTCAAGGACCAAAAATCCTTCTGAACTTCAAGTTTCATGACCTCAAAGTATGTCCTCAACGATCAAAAACATCCTTCTGAATTTTGAGAAGCCATGAATCCAGTAGAGTGCTTGTAAGTTAATCGGAATGTGAGAAGAGGTGGAAAATCATTTCACTGTCCACTGGGTGGGGTACGATTTAGAGTGGCCATGGGGCTCTTTGTGTATGGGCAACACAGCCACCACTGCTCTGCTACCAGGTAACAAGGGACAGGATGAGAGGAAACAGCCTCAAGTTATGCCAGGGGAGGTTTAGATTGGATGTTAGGGAAGATTTCTTTATTGAAAGGGGGGTCAGATATCAAAACTGGCTGCCCAGGGCAGTGGTGAAGTCACCATCCTTGGAAGTGTTCAAAAAAAATGGATGGATGTGGCACTTGTTGACATGGTGTGGTGATGGGCTTGGTGATGCTGGGTTGAACTCTATGATCTTAGAGGGCTTTTCCAATTATAATGATTCCATGATCCTGTAATTCTACTGCCATCCTGTGTCACTTGATGCGGTCCCTGTAATAAGCACAGCCATTCTGCTGCTCCTTATCTTTAGGGACCCATCCAGGGGAAACTGGGGGTTTCATTCAACACAAAGGGCCCTCAGTTTCCCACTGTGGCACCAGCCTCCAGCAAGAAACTGCTGATAGTTTTGGGCTAGACAGTGGGACGTTCTTAAAAGGACAGCAGTTCCCACTCCATGGGAGTGCAGGTGCCTTGTAGATCCTTCCATGGATGATAACATAACCGTCATGTTATGCTTTGTTCTACTTCTGCTTTGGCTGCGATGAGATTTCAGTCCCTAAAACTCCTGCTGTCACCCCCAGTGGCTGAGCCTGCCCAGCTCCAGTAACTGTCCCACAAGCTTCCCCTCTCTACCGGTCCATGTGCCATTGGAAGCAGCAACCTACAGGCTTCATCTGAAAAGTCTTCCCTCTGGGACTCAACTGGCTGTCACTTCACGCCTAAGCAACTGTGACATGGGCGAGTCTCTGTCCTCTGGACTAAACCCTGGGCAAGCTGCTGCCAGAGGCAATTCCAGACTCTGGGGTTTGTGAACAACCTTGTCAGCAGGCTGGTTGTTCTGCTTGTTTGGTGCAGTCCGTCCTGACACACAGCGATGTTGACGACAGTGGCACCAGACGTTGCCCTTTCGGAGGGGGAAGGATGACATATGTGGATCTACCTCACCGCCCCTCATAGCAAAGAGGCTCTTCCTAATATCTCACCTAAACCTGCCCTCTGTCAGTTTGGAGATCTGCTTGGATTTCATGGGAATTAAGAGTTTTGGTGCTTTTGAACCATAGTCCAGGGGAAAGCTTGTTCTTGGGGTGGCAGGGGTATTCTTTCTCTCCCTTCACCTTATCTCAGATGATCTCTAAGGTCCATTCCTAACCATTCCATGATTCTGAGGTCTGTTTAGCAGGGAAAATTCTGATTTGCAGCCGACACTTTACTCTCTATGTTCAGAAGATATGTATATTATACACAGGACTGGCAGGAGTAGCCAACATTTTCCTTAAAAAAAAAAAAATCAGAGAGGGAAAGCCTCGGTATTGAGATAACTCACCCCAGCCATGTTCCCTTGCCTGAGCTAGAGGTCGACCCTCCCACCACATTGCTGAGAGACTGGAGATCTAGGGCTTCTAAGAGCTGGGGCTGTGAGTGGAGTCCCAGTGGAGGGGCTGGTCAGGGCCATCAAGGTCTATTAGTGCTGCCCTCAGGGTCCTGACAGGAGTGAGGAGAGGCTCCTCACTGGCAGTTTGGGATTAGCTGCCCATGAGGTATGAGATATGGTCTGATCTTTTTCTTAGGGAACAAGGAGGAGCCTGCAAGTTTTGTTTGACCCAAGTTGCTTCACTGGAGAACCTGCTTCTGCTTTTCCAAAACTGGACCCTTAAAAAACTTTCCAAGTTAGGCAGCCAAGACCAAAGCCACGCAGAACCACCAGATGCTTTGGAAGGCTGGCACCACAGTGGAAAACAATGCGCTTACCTGGCAAGAACAGCGCCCTGAGTCACACAGGTCAGTAAAAGCAGTAAAAGATGCTCCCCAGAGCTGCTGTTAATGCATGGTCTTATGTGCTCATGTGGGCTTCTTCAGTTGTTCTTGCATTGCCCTTATGACTATTGTAATAATTATTGAAAAAAGGAAGAGCCTGATTACATCAGGGCAGAGAGGTGAAGGAGAGCTCCAAGATGCACACAGCCCTTATCCCTTCTGTTTAAGGCTGACTGTAAAGAGAAGGTGGCTTTTCTCCATGCCCAGTGTCCTCTTTACAGCCATGGCTGAGGAGAACTTCAAAAAGTGATCATAAGAGAAGACAGCATATTGCCCTCTTGGAAAGAGGGGAATGATGTTAGCAGTTCATGGTATCTTCCTCTGATTTGATGTGACAGCAGAGCACTCTAAGCACTGTCTCAGGAAGCCAAGTACAGGCAAAATGTCTGCTTTCATCTCCCCCTACCCGTCCCCTCCAGCTACATCTGAGATACGACTGCAATTCACCAACTGTGTTATGTCTGGGAGAAGGGACTGGAAGTTGGAAAGTACCGAACTATTTCTTTTGAACGGTATTTTTGGTTACAGGATTATTGTTTGATTGTTTTTGTGTTCTTTTGTTGTTCTGCCAATACACATATAGCCTTTAATAAAGGGCTGTTATTGCTTCTTTCTCTGTGCTTCCTGAATTGGAGCCTCTTAATTTCGGATTTACAAGTGCTTAGAGGGAGGAATTTGGTCTTCCTCATAACTCATCCTCCTTGGCAAAACACTTCAGTCTCATTAAAGTGAGACAAATAGGGGACCTCTTCCGGAAGAAATGGAAGGGACCCTACCAAGTACTTTTAGTCACCTACACAAGCTGTAAAAGATGTAACTACCTGGATACTTTATTCTAGGATAAAGAAAGCTCCAGAGCAGGATGGCTTAAAGGCCCAACAGCAGTGGGCCTCAGAGTGCACCGGACCAGCCAAGCTTCGACTCTGGAAATGATCCTGATATTCGGCACCGTGAATGCCACAGTGGGACAACTGACAAGATGTAGTGCCCACATGAGTCTGGAAGATGAGGATGTACCTGACCCTACCGACTGCGCTAAGAAGGAGTTCTCAGGGGAAGCAGGCGTGAACGCTCCAGGAGGGATGTGGACAAAGTCTGTACCACTCTGAAGGTAAATGGGCAAGTACAGAAAAACTGGGGAGAATCATGTAAAATTCTGACTTTTGTTATACAGAAAAATGATGTCGTAGATATGACTTGTAAATTTGATCCGAAAGGAGTATATCAGGGAAACATCCTGATGGTAGGGCTTTCTGTGCATGAGCTTGAGCAAGAACAGAAATGTGTGTTTTCAGCAGTTTGTGCATCTTGTCAGGACTACTGTCAAGTGAGCTTTCAGCAAAAGGTCAGCACGTTGTTGTTATGCATTGGGTCCATGCAGTGGAAGAACTTTGTACAAGGCATGTAGGCAGGTGGCATTGACTAATATGCCCCAAGTCAGTGCAAGTGATGACCTTGCAGAAGACTTTAACTGCAAAACCACCCTCAGTCCCTCCTGAATTTATTCCCTCTCCAGGGGTGGAATGCTCACCACGGGGAAGGAATGGATTAATGGATGAGGCTAGGTACAAAAATTACAC
>NW_020957234.1:1685-5275 GCF_003031625.1 Empidonax traillii | reverse complement strand
CATGTAGGCAGGTGGCATTGACTAATATGCCCCAAGTCAGTGCAAGTGATGACCTTGCAGAAGACTTTAACTGCAAAACCACCCTCAGTCCCTCCTGAATTTATTCCCTCTCCAGGGGTGGAATGCTCACCACGGGGAAGGAATGGATTAATGGATGAGGCTAGGTACAAAAATTACACAATATCAGGGCAGGGACCAGCTTTCCTAAGCACCTGAAGTCCCAATTAATTGCCTGTCTCAGGAGCAGTGGAGAGGAGTTTCTACGTTGAGGCTGGGCTACAAAGGAAGGCACCTGAAACCACTGTGGGAAGCTTACTGCTGTAACCAGACTGTAGTTTACACTGATATTTCAGCTACTAAAAGCAGTGAGTTTTATTTTCTCTGTGCAGAAATCTTGCTGGTATTTGTTAAACTCACTTGCTAAGTTGTGCATTTCTTGATGAACCCTTGCCTCTTTTCCTAGAGGGATGATTGGTCTTGCCTTGGAAGCAAGAGAACATCCTGGTGTGTGTTTTTTTGCTATTTTTTCCCCCCAGCTTATCTTGTGGTGAGTCACTTTGACTGGGTCGTGCCCTCTTTGAGCCTTACTTGGTGCTGTGTGTGATTATTGTCAGCACTGTAGGAAGGGCACAACTTGCTATAATATAGACCTATCTCCTCCTCTGTGCAAAAGGACGTGTTTCAGCAAGTGTGATGTTGCCTGGTGCCACCTGCAGAGCTCTCTGGCTGCCTGAGCCCTCTTTGCATTTTGCTTTTCTTTTGTGGCTGTAATTGGCACCTGGGTAGTTTTAGAAGAGCTGTTAAAGTTCTTTGCCTGTGTATATGTGCTGGTAATACCAGGGAGGGAAATGTTTGAAGCAGTGGAGATAATTTGGCTATGAGCAGAATTTCTGAAGGAAGAATAACAGTAAGGGGAAGCAAATAGCAAGCGTCCAAGAACTTGACTGTTTTGAACGTATCAAACTTTTATTGCCACGTGTTGTTTGGCACAGTGTTGCGAGCAGATGGTTTTGGGGAACAGATTTGGAGGAAATTCAGTGTTATTTGCCATGTCAGTCTCGATGCTTGCAATTATTTTTTTTTTGTGGCAGTGAATACATTTGATAAACCATGGGCTTCTAGGATTCAGTTGTTCTAAATTAGGTGATTCTCTTAGTGAGTAATTGGAGTTGTTATACAGTGTGGAGTGCAGAAGGATTTTTCTGTCAACTAATTGTTTTTTAATTTCTTTTAAAGCTCTCCTACAAACTCCACCGGTGTGCATTTGCTGCAGGGTCTGGAGGTGTTTGCTCTCTGCTCAGTCCCTGCCTTCCCCTCAGTTCCCTGGGACTCCAGGTAATCACAGCTCACCTTGGCTTTTCCAGGTCCCTTGCTGAAGGGTTTCTAAGTGTGGGCCTGAGATTTTCTGGAGGTGGAAGTGACTGCTGTTTCAGAGCACTTCTCACTGGGCAGTCTGTGTTTTAACACTTGCCAGGGCAGGATAATTGCAGCAGAAGAAAGCCAAGGCAGCCCAGAGCCTGGTCTAGGCAGGCCCAGGCCTCTGGCAAGCCCAGGGCTGTCTGCTTGGTTGTTGATTGTGCCATTTCTGGTCCCGCACTGTCTGCTCAGGGCTTGTTCCTCACTGTTCAGCTGCAAATGAGAGGGGAGCCAGAGGCAGCAAATGCCCCTGCTGCTGGGGCTGCAGTGTCTGCGGTGCCTGGGGGCTGGGCAGGACTCGGCCCTGCTGCCTGCATGCTCTGCAGTGGCCAGGGAGGGATCCCAGAGGTCACCCCCTGCGTGCTGTGCTGCACAGCAGAGGCTGGGCAGCGCTTGCCTGCTGCCTGAGCCCGGGGGAGGCCCTGGTGGGGCTGAGGGGCTGCTGCTCTCTGAGGGTTTCTGGGCTTGCCTTGGAATCCCAAAGCCTCTGCCTACATGGGGAGATGAGGCAAAGGTGACTCTAAGTTGGTTTCTGGTTGAGTGTTTTGGTGCTGAGTTCATCCTTTTGGCTTGTCATGTGTCCATTCCCAGCCTCGGTCAGGGCTTCCTGTGGAGCGTTGGTGCTGCTGCTGCCAGGAGAGAGAAATCCTTTGGGAAGCTGGGATACAAACAGCAACTCTGTGACTTGCTCAGCTTGTCCTAGGTGAGAGCAGGTTTTAGGGAAGAAAGGCCTGTAGTGAGTAATCAGAAGAGAAGGGTGAAAGCCAGGAGCCTTTGGCTTCCCCAGTGCACTTCATTGTCTTGTTCTCCTCTCTTTCAGCACAGGGCAAATCACTGACTTGGGTCCAGCTCTGCCAACGCCTCGGGGTGTGAGCAGCCAAAGGCAACAGGCTCCAGCCCCACTGGCCGTGCTGGGGGCTCCTGGTCCTGCCAGTCTGGGGTTCCTAGGCACTTCCCATTAAATGATACCATGAGAATAATTTTGGACTGAAAGGGGAAAGGAGCTGTCTGTGAGAGTTCAGCTGTCCATAACAAAAGCTTTCTGCTTTCTTAGTCAGTAAGGTCTTTGAATGTCTTGCAGTGTGCAGGAATGCCTGGTTTCTAAAACTCACCAGCTGAGTCTTAGAGGCTTCTTTGCGGAGCTGTTTTCAGGCAGCCCAATTGGCCCCCCAGCAGGGACGCTGCGCCTGCTCTCCCGTGGTTCCCAGGGATCTCTGGGCCTTCATGCCGGCACCGAGATGTTCTCGGGAAGGCCCTCAGATCCCCGGAGCAGTCTGGGATACGGGCACGATCCCCCCCCCTGCATTTTGGGAGCAGATTGGGCGCCCCTGGAGGGACAGTGCTGTTGGTGCCCCCCAGGCTCGGGGACACTCGGAGGACTCCAGCGCGCACCGAAGGGGTTCTTTAGGGAGCTCCTCCGAGTACCCCAAGCTGGGGAGCTCAAAGCAAGGTCCCTGGAATGGATTCAGGCATTCCTGAGAGTATCAGAGGTGGAGCTGTCTGTCCTGGCCACGCAGCTCTGGAATGGACTTGGAACCGGGTTATAGAAGTGGTGCTCTAACGGCAAAAGGGATTGGAATTAAGGAATGAGCGGTGATGGTACGGTTGGCTGTTTTCTCTTGACTGGAATTGTGAGAGCTGCAGGAGCGCAAGGTGTGGGTTCCAATCCCCACCATTTGGTTTGCACATGTGTAAGTCAGACACAGGTCCAACTTCCTGAGTCCTTAACACAACAGCGGGGGAACTAAGGGATGTCGCTGTTAAGGTTTGTGGCGTGACGGGTTAAACTGGGAAAACAGTGAGTAATTCCTCACAGTGTCTGTTTGCAAGCTCCCCTAAACCTCTGCTAGGAAGAGATTTCCTGGAAAAGTTGAGGCAGAAATGAACTTGGAAAATGGGGAGGTGGAAATTGTAGTTGCTGAAACTAACTGTGTGAGAGCAGCAGCTCTTTTTGTACAGGAAGTAACTCCAGTCAGCAACACTGTCCCGACTGAAGTGGCAGATGCAGTTGTTCCTGTGGTGCGGACCAGTGGAAAACAGCTGTGGCCTGTGAATGGCCAGGTTAGACAGTTGTCAAACGGTAACAGAAGTGACTCTCCAGGTAACCCAATATAAATATGAGAAGCGCAGTGGTCAAGTAAACCAGTGCCTGCTGTGACTGCAGAGGCAGGGAT
>NW_020957234.1:0-1076 GCF_003031625.1 Empidonax traillii | reverse complement strand
CCTCTGGGAGCCTCTGGGATCAGATTGGACCGGGCAGACAGGGAGCAGTTTGTCCCGTGGAGCTGGGCTGGGTTTGTTCAGGACGCCTTGGGAGGCAGGGCTGGAGAGGCTCCTTTGTTGGTTGTAGTGGTGGAAGGTTGTCCCAGGAGGGCTGGAGCCCTTCGACCTCCCGCTCCCCCCGTGAGCCCCGACGGGACCGTGCACTTGGCAATGGAGGGCCCCCCATTGCTGAGTCGGCGGTTCCGGGGGCCGTCAGGGATGGGATCGGGATGCCGAGCTCCAGCCAAGGCAGGGCAGGAAATGGTGCAGCCACCGAAAGAAGTGAAGGCAGAGTGAGATGAAGGCCAAGCTCCAGCACAAGGGTGGGTGAGAAAAACCCGTGGCCCTCAGGTGGAGCTTTGAATTCCTTGGAAAAATGGATCTTGTCAAAGGGCTCAGACCCTTGTGGGTGCTGGAGCGGAGGCCTCTTCAACCGATGGTCAGCCTAAAAAGGTGCAAGGACAGCCAGTTTTGACGATAGGATGAGGTGGCAAACAAAGTGAGGTGGTACAGAGAAAAGCTGAGCTTCAAACTGTCTTCTGCCCCAGCAGCCTTGTGGAAGTATTGCCCAGGACTAGGCAGGAGACTTTAGACTTGGTCACCCCCCAGAGCGAGGTGGAAGCCCAGCAGTTTATTGGTTTGTTTGGCTTTTGGCGACAACAAGGTCCTCCTCTGGGACAAATCCCTGCCCCATGACATAAAGTAGCAGGACAGGACTGTGACTCTGAGGGGGAAATGAGCAGCAGTGAGGGTTTGAAACAGCTCAGGGAGCAATTCAGCAGGCTCCAGAGCTGTGGCCAACACAAGCCAGAGAGGGGCAACTAAAGGGTTTTGCCAGTGGTCAGTGGTGAGCAGGTGGAGAAAGTTTAGAGAGCATATTTGAGGTGGTCTGTAGGGTAGAGCATGAACATATTTAGGTGTACATGAGATGATGAGATAGGGAGAGGGAGGGAAGATGTTGGGAGTCAAACTTGAGCAAACCTGCAGGGCAGAGAATGTTGAGGTAAACTGAGGTTCTCTGCAGGGGACAAGTAGGC
>NW_020957233.1:54094-55942 GCF_003031625.1 Empidonax traillii | reverse complement strand
AAAAAAGAAAACCCACACAAGGCTGTGACTGATGGAGCGAATTATGTTGCAATTACCACAACGAGGTCCTCGTTATTGTTGCAGGAAAATGTTTGTTTTTTACTACGACCCTCCTCTGATTCAGCATGGGTTTGGGGATGAATTGCAATCAATTTGGCCTGTTGTAAATCATAATTTGGGGACAGGCTTGCTTTCTCTCTGAGGGAAGCCGAGTGGGTTTGGACGTTGCAAAGCGGAGAATGAAATCCTTGCCCGGACGGATCCGAAGAGCTGGCTCTGCAGGACGGGCCAACCACGGAGCTGGAAGAGCCTTTCCAGGATCCTTCAGGGGGAATCTTCTTGTTCCCAACCCCATCCAACCTGGCCTGGAGCAGTTCCAGGGATTGGGGAGTCCACTGGGAAAGCTGTGATGGGTGGGCAGCAGGTTGAGGGAGGGAGGTGCTTCCTCCATCTGCTCCACTCCGGGAGATCCCACCTGGAGTTCTGTGTCCAGCTCTGGACTCCTCAGCACAGGAAGGTCATGGAGATCTTGGAGAGGTCCACAAAATGTGGGCTTCCCATTTGGGAAGGTTGGAGAACCTTTCCTGTGGGGAAAAAAAAAAAGAGCAAGAGGGTGGGGGTTGTCCAGCCTGGAGAAGAAAAGGCTCCAAGGTGACCCAATTGTGGCCTTCCAGGACCTGATGGACCTGACAGGAAAGATGGAGAGAGACTATTTCCAATGGCCTGGAGGGACAGGACACAGGGAACGGCTTCCCACTGACAGGGGCAGGGATAGATGGGAGATTGGGAAGGAATTCTTGGCTGGGAGGGTGGGGAGGGGCTGGAATAGAATTCCCAGAGAAGCTGTGGCTGCCCCTGGATCCCTGGAAGGGTCCCAGACCAGGCTGGATAAACTTGGAGCACCTTGGGCTGGTGGAAGATGTCCCTGCCCATGGCAGGGGTGGCACTGGATGATCTTTAAAGACCCTTTCAACCCAAACCATCCCGTGAGTCTCTGTATGAACAAAGAACAAGCCATCCCAAAAATCAGTGGTTGCCACGGAAAGGGATCACAAAAGGGTGTGAATATGACCAGGATAAGCAGCTGGGAGGGATTTTAGCAGCTCTGACCTGCTTTCCTTACAGCTGGGCACGGATAACTCCCACATTTCCTCCTACCTGGCCTCCTACACTTCCTCCACTTCATCCCTTTCCCAGGGGAGGATGACGATCCCTCCTCTCCAGGCAGGACACAAATGCCTGCCAGGGAAAGGTGAGAGCAGGAGGAGCACTTAGAAAGCTCCAGAACGTGCAGTGAGCTCTAAACCATGGCTGGGAAAGTTCCTCCTCACTCCAATTCTGTGGCAAACAACCACCTGTTTTATCCCAGCCTTCTGTCGCTCCAAGGGTGGAGCTGGATCCACGGGAACAGCCCTTCTCACCTGCAGACTTCAGGCCTTGCTGGGCTCTCCCTCTTCTCCTGCCTGACCTCCTCCTCCTCCTCCCACAGCAGCACAACCTCCCACAGTGCCAGGAGCAGCAGCAAAAAGCAGGGAATGACTCAGACACTTGGACAGACAGCACAGACTCCCAGTGTCCTGCTGGATGTGGAGAGGAAACATTACTCACATTCTCAGTAGTCCATTAAAATAAAATAAAAAAATAAAATTAAAAAAAAAAAAAAGAAGCCAAATCAAGATGTTGCTGGGCTTTTTCATTGCCCAGTTCTTCTGCTTCCAAGCACTCAGTAATAAAATATTAGTTTTTCATTAGAGATGATTCAGGCTCCGAAGGGGAGACACACAGATAGTCTGGGGAGAGACACACGGATAGTCTGGAGCAGCAGAGCCCAAGTGATTTGTTGGGGCT
>NW_020957233.1:46752-53159 GCF_003031625.1 Empidonax traillii | reverse complement strand
CTGTGCCCCATCCCCACCTTGTCCCCCAGCCCAGAGCACTGAGTGCCACGGCCAGGCCTGCCTTGGACACCTGCAGGGCTGGGCACTCCAAACCTCCCTGGGCAGCCCCTGCCAAGGCCTCACCACCCTTTCCAGCAACAAATTCCTCCTCCTGGCCAACCTGAGCCTCCCCTGGCACAGCTGGAGGCCATTCCCTCTCCTCCTGTCCCTGTTCCCTGGGAGAGTTGTTTAGAAATGTTGCTGCTGCTGGAGGTAAACAAAAAAAAAAAATTATAAAAATTAAAAAAAATATTTTGTGGTATTACTTCTCTCTTTTTTTTTGAAGCCATTTTTCTAGGCAGAAACCCCCCGGAATTCTACCACAGCTGTGCCCACACTGCATCAGCTTCACCCTGCAGAACGGGCTGCACCTTCCAGCAGAGGATCTCAACCCTCCTGGCTGCTGGAGTCGTTTGCCAAAGCCCAGCGTTTGCCAAAGGCAAAAACGAGAACAAAAAGCCCGTTTTCTGCCCGGCCACTCCCTGCTCCCCTCCCTCCCTCCCTCCCTCCCCGGCTGCACAAAACCCCAGGGATTCTGAGTGTCAATAAACCACGTTTGGTCGCGTCCTTTCGTACCTCGGTCCATCCCCGAGCTGGGAGCAGCGAAGCGCGAGTGCTCTCATCGCCCCCCCCCCCCTCCTCAGGCATCACTTTTAACAAATTTACCCATCTGAGCCATCCAGTCGCTACCCCGGGGCTGCTCTGCTGCCTCAAGTGTTCAAAACAACCAGGGAATAAAACCTGGAAAAGCCCTCTGTCAAAGCCCAACGACTCCAACACGGTGGATTTTCATCCCTGACCTGCCTTTGTCCATCACACCCTGAGCCCCAGGAGGCTTCCCCAGGGCTTTGCTGCCCTTCAGGAGCCCGGGCCCCAAATTGGAGCTGCTGGGTTGCCTTGGGGGATTCCCAGCATCCCAGATTCCCACAGCAAGAGGGAACAGCATCCCTTAAAGCCAGAGCCACAAAGGGCGTCTTTGCTGAGCCAGCCGAGGCAAAAGCCAAAACCATGGAGAGGTCTCGAGATTGTCCTTCTGCAGGACCCAAAAGCAGCTGCCAGCAGGGTCCTGTCCACCCCAAAACCACCCAGAGGCTTCTCAGCATTGCAGGGAAAACTGAATTTGGCTGAATTTTTGAGGAGGAGGACAAAGGGACACCAAGGGTAGTGCCAGAGGGGGAATCGTGCCCAGAGGAGCTGTGGCTGTTCCCTCCCTGGAACTGCCCAGGTTGCTCCAAGTCCCATCCAACCTGGCCTGAATCTCAGCTGCTTTCTCACCAGAGAGGAAGATGAACATGGAGACAACAGAGAGATGGAGCCAATTTCGAGCCCAAACACTTCCAGTGACGTTGAGGTCACCGTGTCCCACCAGGGCTGACCAGCAGGGCTGGGGCTGAGTCTCCCGTAAGTGGTGTCAATTTTATCATTTCAGAAAGGATGGGCCACGTTTTCAGGAGGAATTTGTTGCTGGCAAGGGTGGTGAGGCCTTGGCAGGGGCTGCCCAGGGAGGTTTGGAGTGCCCAGCCCTGCAGGTGTCCAAGGCAGGCCTGGCCGTGGCACTCAGTGCTCTGGGCTGGGGGACAAGGTGGGGATGGGGCACAGGGGGATCCATGGGCTGGGAGGGCTTTTCCAACCTCAGGGATCCCGGGATTCAGCAGTGTGATGCATCTCTAGGCCTCAACACGCTCCAGGACAATGGCTGTGGTCCGTGAGGAACAAGGAAACCCATCCTATCCCCGATTTCCAAGCTGAATTCCGTAACCAAACCCCACAGCCCATGGGGTGGGGGGAACCAAAACCAACCAAGTTATTCTTGCAGATTTGATGAGAGGTTCAGGGGCCAAAGAGTTCTGCATGAAACCCAGGAATTTTTCCCTTCCCTGCTCAAGCTCCAGACCAGCCAAATCCCGAGTGGTTTGTGCTCCTGCTGGGAGCAGCTTCAATGCTCGTAGCAATTAGACCATCCCAGCTATACATTAGTTAATAAAGAACACAAATAATCATAAAAATGCCCTGCTTTGCTGCCAGCACTTGCCCAATCCAAGCCAGCTCAACAGTGTTTGGCACAGTGGAGCATTCTAAGAATTTGTACATAATCTGCTTGCCTCTTTTTTTTTTTTTTTTCCTTCTTCTTCTGTTTTTTTTTTTTTTTGCAAACCTTTAAAAAAGGAGCTATTTCCATGGTAAGCATGTTTTTCTTCAAGAGATTATACTCCTTCCAAGGCAATTAACTGCATTCCAACGAAAACAGGGAGAATTTTAAATAAATGATACCAGGCTGTTGGTAAAGAAAGAGAGAGGGAGAATGAGAGCACAATTGAAACTCTGAAATTGTGGTCACTTAAATACAAACCCTTCTGTGCACAGCTGAAAACAGTTTCTCTCTCCTAAAATACTGACATTTTACCACGGGAGAGAGAACAAGAGCATTAATCTTACAGGGGTTTTCACTGGGGTTTGGTTGCCAGAGTGGCTTTGTTGCTGCCTCACGTTATGAATGTTCTAATAAAGACATTAATTACACAATTCAGCGACAGAACAATCAGAAGGAGGGGTGGGGGGGGAATAAAAAACACCAAGAGCAAGCGAAGTTTTCTGGGGAATCAGAGCTGAGCAAAACACAGAGGATTTGGGGACAGCAGTTTTTCTGGGCTGAAAGGTTCACTGAGCTTCCCAACACCTCAATGCCACCCAAAAAACCATCCTTCTACCCTAAAAATGGGGGGCTGAGACAAGGGATTTATTTGGCCATGACCAAGGGGGGGTGACCCCAACAGGGCAAAAGCAATTGAGATATTGGGAAGGAATCCTTCCCTGTGAGGGTGGGGAGGGCTGGGATAGAATTCCCAGAGAAACTGTGGCTGCCCCTGGATCCCTGGAAGTGTCCCAGGCCAGCGTGGGTGAGATCCTGAGCAACCTGGGCTGGTGGAAGATGTCCCTGCCCATGGCAGGGGGCGGAATGAGTTGAGCTTTAAATCCCCTCCCAACCCAACCATTCCAGGATTCCATGAACTCCAGTGAGTGTGGTTTGCTGGTGACCCCACCAGAGCCACTCCTGGGGTCGAGGATGGATTTTGGGAACTTCGGATCCCAACCCTCCCCTCACTTGTCCCTCGGATAAACCTGAGTCCTGTTCACGTGGCAATCAGGGGACCATCCCCACAGGAGTTACAAAAAGCTCTCCAAGCCTCTCTCAGGTCAAAGCCCAGCCTGGTGTGTGTCCAACCCCCGCCCCGTGAGGAGCCCCCTGTGGAAAGGGGGAAAGCTCCTGTTGTTGTTATTTCTATCCCCTCACACCACAGCCCAGGGCCCCCTTCATTTTGGGCTCTGCACAATCAAATGACTCCACAGCCCTTCCCTGGGCTGCCCCCCGAACAGGAGTGTCCAAAAATCCCTCCTCTGTCTGCACCTCCCACTTCCTGCGAGGACATCCCCTCGCAGCAGGATTTATGAATGGGAGAGAACAGCTCAACTGGGGCTTCTGGGAGGCTCCAGAGCAGCTTTCCCCGGGTTCATCCATCATCCCAGCGCTGGGGTTGCTCCTCTGGAGTGAGCATTTGGCTCCTGCTTCCAATCTCAGCTCAGCTACTGCCTGGGAAAGTTTGCAAATTGCCACAGTCTGGGCAAGTGTGTGACAGAGGGACAGATGGCAGGGCCAGGGACTCGATTATGTGCACAAACAAAACTGCAAACCCCAGGAGAAAGCAGAGCTTTCAGGACTTCTTCTCTCCCCCTCCCAGACTGTAGGTGTTTCATCAGCAACGATCCTGGAACATTCCCACGCCTGCAAGTGTCCCTGGACAGGGCTGGGAGCAGCTTGGGATGGTGCAGGGTGGCCCTGCCCTTGGCCCTTAAAGTCCCTTCCAACCCAAACCCTTCTATGGTTCCATAAAAGATAAATAAAAAGCTCTCCCAGCCTAAAACTTTTTTTTTTTTTTTTTGGGGGGTGGGGGAGGGAGGTGGAATTTAAGACACCCTTCCCTCTCTCTTGCAGTCCAAGATGCAACCAGGAGCTCCAGGCCTCGGAGAACAGCTCTCTGGGACTGGTAAATCCTCAAAGAAGAGCTCCCAGATCCACCTTTGGACGTGCAATCTGCACTTTGGCAGCTTTGCATCCAAGGAACTCTCACCTTGGCCAGATCTGAAGTCGAAATCCAGCCTCTCCCAGCCAATCCCTCTTCATTATTACCCCACCAGCAATCAGCTGAGCAGCCTCCCTGGATTTCTGCATCACCCTCTCGTTTTCTAAAAGTCAAATTTAATAATGTTTCCAGGAGTTCTGCAAAGCTTTTTGTCTTTGATGCCCACCAGGAGCGAGTCTGGACTGACAGGGGCTCCCAGTGACCGAATTCCACCTTTTTTTTTTGTCTCCCTCCCTCCCTCCCTTCCCAGGGAGCTGTTACAAAGGAAGGTTCAGTTTCCCTGGCAAATTCCCCAGCTGGGTGAAGTGGTTGGAATCTCCTCTCACATCCTGGTCTGTAAATTTAAGAAGTCCAGCTCAAGGTCCGCTGTTAATTTATCTTGGAAAGCCTCAAGTGGAGAGAGAACCTACATTTTCTCAGCTCCTCAGTTCTGACAGGCCCCTTTTCCCACCCCCCTCTCCTAAGCCTCATGTCAAGAATTTGAGCCAAATATGGAGATATCTTATCCTACATCTACATCTAAATAAAAACTCCGCCACAAATCAGATTTTCGAGATTTTTTTTTTTCTTCAAGCAACTTATCTTTTTTTTTTTTTTTTTTTTTCCTGAGGAGCACATTCTGTGGCACTATTTGAACCCCAGAAGGAGGAAAAAATTAATGCCACCCTCAAAGAGACCCTTTGCTGAGGTCTCATTTACAAAGGATGCCCACAAAGTCCTGTTTCCCAGGAAAAAAAAATTTAAAAAAATAACAAGTAGAAACTAATGCTCACACTTAATAACTCTCCCCCCTCCTCTCAGTCCTGCTTTTTTCATGGCATATTGAACTGTCTCTGGGTGGGGTTTGATTTTTCTGATGCACAGTGAGTGGAGATCCTCCACTTTGCCACCACAGAGCATCTCAACCCTTATTTCTTGTCCCATTCCAACCCTTATTCCTTTCCCATTTCAACCCTTATTTCTTGTCCCATTCCAATTCTTATTTCTTGTCCCATTCCAACTCTTATTTCTTATCCCATCCCAACCCTTATTTCTTGTCCCACCCCAACCCTTATTTCTTGTCCCATTCCAACCCTTATTTCTTTCCCATTTCAACCCTTATTTCTTGTCCCATTCCAACCCTTATTTCTTTCCCATTTCAACCCTTATTTCTTGTCCCATCCCAACCCTTATTTCTTGTCCCACCTCAACCCCAAAGTATTTGCTCTCCTTTACCTCCCTGGGCTACACTGAGGTTCCTTATCATAATCCAGTCCCTTCCTGGGCCCAGCCTGTATCTGAAGCTCCAAAAAGCTGGATTTGGACCTTTCTCAAACACAGCAAGGAGGTTTTGTTGTCCTTTGTACACAGATCATGCCTGGAGGGATGTTCTGGGTGCTCCAGGGTGGCTTCATGGCCAGGTGGGCCAAGGACTGACTTGTGGGTAAAAATCCTCTGATGCTCCCAAACACAAGCCTGGAAAATCCAAGAGAAAAAAAAACAAAGGAAAAATCAAATAGTTTGATTTTTCCCAGAGGTGGTGCTGCCCCTGGGGAGGCAGATGGGACACTGGGGGCCCTTCCAACCTCACCCACCCCTGGGATTCTGTGAAATGGGGTTTGTTTTTTTTTTGCCTTCACAATATTCACCAACTCCCCCGGAAAATCTCCCAGGTCAGGGTTAGTTTAGCCCAAATTCAGCCTTCCCCCAGTGCAGATGCCTTTGTAGGCATCCAAGTGCAGGCCATGATTCATCCCAGCCCCAAGGAGGTGTCTAAATTAGGGCAAGGGAGACCTCGGGGGAGCAGCTCTGACATCCACCCCAGACTTTAAAGTTCAGCAACACAACTCCCACCCCCAGACACTTCCCAGCTGACCCAGTTTATCGACAACTGGCATTTCCCTCGGCAAAAAAGGAGATTCTTTCATCTGTAGTTTTTATTTTTGGGGCTTTTACTGCAAACCCCCGGGCTTGCAGCGCAGATATTTGGGGAAAATTAACGCTCCAGAAAGCTCCCTGAGGATGGAAATGTCCTCCCAACACAGCTGACTTCCAGCTCAGGAGCTCACCCAGACCTTTGGCACCTGCTACCATGGAATCCTGGAATATCCTGAGCTGGAATAACCTTCCACCAGCACAGGGTGCTCCAAGCCCCGTCCAGCCTGGCCTGGGACACTCCCAGGGATGGGGAATTCACTCCCAAATGACATATCTACTTAATCAAGCCCCTTATAAGACTCTGAAGTGCAT
>NW_020957233.1:45029-46731 GCF_003031625.1 Empidonax traillii | reverse complement strand
CATCTGCATCTAAATAAAAACTCCGCCACAAATCAGATTTTCGAGATTTTTTTTTTTCTTCAAGCAACTTATCTTTTTTTTTTTTTTTTTTTTCCTGAGGAGCACATTCTGTGGCACCATTTGAACCCCAGAAGGAGGAAAAAATTAATGCCACCATCAAAGAGACCCTTTGCTGAGGTCTCATTTACAAAGGATGCCCACAAAGTCCTGTTTCCCAGGAAAAAAAAAATTTAAAAAAATAACAAGTAGAAACTAATGCTCAGACTTAATAACTCTCCCCCCTCCTCTCAGTCCTGCTTTTTTCATGGCATATTGAACTGTCTCTGGGTGGGGTTTGATTTTTCTGATGCACAGTGAGTGGAGATCCTCCACTTTGCCACCACAGAGCATCTCAACCCTTATTTCCTGTTCCATCCCAACCCAAATTTCTTGTCCCATTCCAACTCTTATTTCTTTCCCATCCCAACCCTTATTTCTTATCCCATCCCAACCCTTATTTCTTTCCCATTTCAACCCTTATTTCTTGTCCCATTCCAACTCTTATTTCTTGTCCCATTCCAACCCTTATTTCTTGTCCCACCTCAACCCCAAAGTATTTTGCTCTCCTTTACCTCCCTGGGCTACACTGAGGTTCTTTATCATAATCCAGTCCCTTCCTGGGCCCAGCCTGTATCTGAAGCTCCAAAAAGCTGGATTTGGACCTTTCTCAAACACAGCAAGGAGGTTTTGTTGTCCTTCGTACACAGATCATGCCTGGAGGGATGTTCTGGGTGCTCCAGGGTGGCTTCATGGCCAGGTGGACCAAGGACTGACTTGTGGGTAAAAATCCTCTGATGCTCCCAAACACAAGCCTGGAAAATCCAAGAGAAAAAAAAAAAAAAAAACAAAGGAAAAATCAAATAGTTTGATTTTTCCCAGAGGTGGTGCTGCCCCTGGGGAGGCAGATGGGACACTGGGGGCCCTTCCAACCTCACCCACCCTGGGATTCTGTGAAATGGTGTTGTTTTTTTTTTGCCTTCACAATATTCACCAACTCCCCTGGAAAATCTCCCAGGTCAGGGTTAGTTTAGCCCAAATTCAGCCTTCCCCCAGTGCAGATGCCTTTGTAGGCATCCAAGTGCAGGCCATGATTCATCCCAGCCCCAAGGAGGTGTCTAAATTAGGGCAAGGGAGACCTCGGGGGAGCAGCTCTGACATCCACCCCAGACTTTAAAGTTCAGCAACACAACTCCCACCCCCAGACACTTCCCAGCTGACCCAGTTTATCGACAACTGGCATTTCCCTCGGCAAAAAAAGGAGATTCTTTCATCTGTAGTTTTTATTTTTGGGGTTTTTACTGCAAACCCCCGGGCTTGCAGTGCAGATATTTGGGAAAAATTAACGCTCCAGAAAGCTCCCTGAGGATGGAAATGTCCTCCCAACACAGCTGACTTCCAGCTCAAGAGCTCACCCAGACCTTTGGCACCTGCTACCATGGAATCCTGGAATATCCTGAGCTGGAATAACCTTCCACCAGCACAGGGTGCTCCAAGCCCCGTCCAGCCTGGCCTGGGACACTCCCAGGGATGGGGAATTCACTCCCAAATGACATATCTACTTAATCAAGCCCCTTATAAGACTCTGAAGTGCATATTTTGCAGCAATTCAGCCCAAATCACCCTCTGTTTAGTTCCTATTGTTGTTGAAACAACTCCCAAGACC
>NW_020957233.1:41761-43087 GCF_003031625.1 Empidonax traillii | reverse complement strand
GAAACGACCCTTCAGTCCCCAAATCCTGGGGGAGAGATCCTGTTCCTTCAGAAACCCCCCCTGGAAATGTCCCACAGGTGTCTGGCTGTGGCCCCTGGGGACGTGGATCAGGGGTGATCCTGGTGGTGCTGGCTGAGGGGGGCACTGGAGGATCCTGGAGGGCTCTGCCAGCCCTGGGGATTTTGGGATTCTACAGAGGGAGCCAGGAGAGCCAGGGAACAGCAAAGCGGTCTTTGCAGTAACAGATGGGAATTCTTTCAATTATTTTAATTCACTTTAATCAATAATATAAAATATCTTAGCCTACATCTGTAATTCAATATGGCCAGATGATCTTTTCCTGCTAAAAGAGGTTAAAACCATGTTTATTGGCACCTCACTAGGGGGGAATTCCTTCTGACAGTTTGACCCATCTCCTGATCTTCAAACCTCTGTTTAACACCCTTAATTCTCTGCTGCCACACAGAGCTACTCATCCCTCCCTAATTACTGCTCTTATCACAGTCCATCTCCAGCAGTAATTACACATTATTCCCCGGATCACCTCGTGCTAAATCCTGAGTAAAGGCTTGCCAAGCCAGGATTAAATAATCCCAGCCCACTCAGACATCTGCTCCCAGAGCCAAACATCAGCCAAATCCAGCACAACCTGCTCTGCCCCTCTGCCACAGCTGTCCTGTGGATGCTCCTGACCACACTCACGGAATCCTGGAATTAGAGGATCATGGAAAGGTTTGGGAAAGAAGGGACCTTAAAGTTCCACCCCCTGCCATGGGCAGGGACACCTTCCACCAGCCCAGGTTACTCAGGGCCACATCCAACCTGGCCCGGGACACTTCCAAGGAAGGAGCATCCACAGCTTCTCCGGGCAGAAGACAATTAGTCACAACCTGGTACTGTTTGCCCATCAGTCCTGTGTGGAAAACGCAGGGATGAAGCTCCCCAGGGATGAATTCCCACCAACCTGCCTCTGGAGCACCCTCAGGGGAAGCCTTCACCGGGGCAGCAGCTTTTCCAGGGAGCATTTGATCTCCAGGGCTCCTGAGGGGCACAAAGGAAGGCAGAGCCGAGCTGAGGGAATCACCTGGAATGGAGGGAATCACCTGGAATGGAGGGAATCAGATGGAGCTGAGGGAATCACCTGGAATGGAGGGAATCAGATGGAATGGAGGGAATCACCTGGAGCTGAGGGAATCTGCTGGAGCTGAGGGGATCAGGTGGAGCTGAGGGGATCAGATGGAATGGAGGGGATCAGATGGAGCTGAGGGAATCAGATGGAGCTGAGGGAATCAGATGGAATGGAGGGAATCAGATGGAATGGAGGGA
>NW_020957233.1:29492-40247 GCF_003031625.1 Empidonax traillii | reverse complement strand
CTTTTCCTTAATATTCACAGAAGGCACATTGTTATTTCTTCTTCTTCAAAAAAAAGTCATGAATAACTTACCATTCATTACCATTTCTTTTTTTTTTTTCTTTTTACAATTGGCTGCATTTAAAAGGATGAGAAAGCATTGAAATTGTTCATTTCCCAACCTCTTCACATCTGTTTAGCTCGTTGCTGTCGAGCAGAAAAGCGGTTTTCAGCAATTTTGAGTTAACAAAAGACAATATTTGGGGGGGTTTTGTTTGAAGAGCTACATTTGTTTTGTAAGGCATCTTCACCTCTGCTCCTGAAAAAGTAACCCAGTGGGAGAAAAAAAAAAAAAAAGGTAAAAGCCAAACTAGGTGAATATTTGGACAACTCTCTCAGGGACATGGTGGGATTTTTGGGGTCAGGAGTTGGACTGGATGATCTTTGGGGGCCCCTTCCAGCTCAGGCTGTTCCACCATTCCCTGACTTCCATTTCCCCATATCAGAAGTCACACTGATGTCACACCAGGAAAGCATGGGCTGCTGGAACCTGCTTGGCAGGAGATGGCAAATCCTCCAGCATCCCACCTGGGATCACTGGAAATGTCTCAAACCCCAGTGATTTCCTCTGCTCACCCCGGGAAGAAGTGACCCCTCCACTCCAGGCCTTGGCCAGGGCATGAGCTGGACTCTTCC
This sequence comes from Empidonax traillii, assembly GCF_003031625.1. Lineage (NCBI taxonomy): Eukaryota > Metazoa > Chordata > Aves > Passeriformes > Tyrannidae > Empidonax > Empidonax traillii. The sequence continues at coordinate 39,573 of NW_020957233.1, read as the reverse complement.
AGCTGCTGATTTCCTGCTTGTGGATCTCGTGGGAACCCACTGGGAATGACAACCTGCACAGGGATTTTCCTGGAACTGGCCCACCTGGTTGAGGGGGAAGGTTTTATTTTGGTTTCAAGGCAAGTGATGGGGCTGGGATGGGATTAAGGCCATCACTGTCAGCCAAAGTAGACCCCCTAAAAGGGGTTTTGCCCCCAGCTGATCAGTCTCACCCCAAGCTGCTCCTTCCACAGCCCTGCCCAAAGGGGAGCTCACAAAATACCTCTTTCCTGCAGGCCCTGCACACCCACACCCAGTGGTTGGCACTGCCAACCTCCTCCTGGAGATCCCCCCTCTCCAAGGGCACTTCTCCTCTGGGAGAGGGATCCTGGTGCAGCTACCCCAGCACCAGCAGTGCCAGGAGGAGAGACCATGGAATGGTTTGGGTTGGCAGGGACCTCAAAGCCCATCCAGTGCCACCCCTGCCCTGGGCAGGGACACCTTCCACCAGCCCAGGGTGCTCCAACCTGGCCTTGGACACTTCCAGGGGTCCAGGGGAACGCTTGGAAAATTAATTTTCTAGTGGTTTTAACTTGTCTCCTACCATCACTAAAACCTGGAAGCGTGTGCAAGATTATGACTCTAAAATTGGGGTAAATCTGCTTTGCAGGTGGCTCACCAGTGTAAGAGCCACGCCACTTTTAATTTTATACATTAATATATATTACATGCACATTTATTCACACACACACACACACAGAGAAAACCCCCTTTTCCCCTTCATTTCTACACTGTGGGCCACATTTCTGAAAAAGCCCAACCCAATCATCCCCCAAGGCACAGTGAGCTCCCAGAAACTGGGGGGGAGACCTGAACCTTGAGGTGGGACCACGGGACCCCCCCCCATGGCATTTCAACCTGGGCTGACCACAAAGCCAAAGAGGTGGCACACCTTCTTCCAGCCTCTTGTTGGGTGGGAAGAAGGAGCCTGGATCGGGTCTCCCACAGCCCAAAAATTAGAGGAACTCAGGGCTCACCTCTGCTCCCCAGCGTGGCTTCACCAGTGGTGCCACTGCCACCCCATTTGGGAGAGGAAACCTTTCATTACCTGCCCTCTTTGTCAACGGCTGAAACAGCTTTTTCCAAAGAAAGGGAGGAAGGAAGGAAGAGGAATAGCCAGGGATTTCCCTTCAGGTGGCAGCTCTGCAAAGGGCAGAGGGGACTGACCCTGGACACGCACGTGGATGTCTGTGCACACGTGGCCAGTTGGAAAACCTCGTTATTTACTGATTAGACCTCATTATTCGCTGGTTAAATCTCGTTGTTCGCTGGTTAAATCTCGTTGTTCGCTGGTTAAACCCCCCATTCACAGGTTACACTTCGTTATTCACTGGTTAAACCCCATTATTCACCGGTTAAACCTCATTATTCATTGGTTAAACCTCCCTATTCGCTGGTTAAACCCCATTATTCACCGGTTAAACCTCATTATTCATTGGTTAAACCCCCCTATTCACTGGTTAAACCCCATTATTCGCTGGTTAAACCTCATTATTCGCTGGTTAAACCTCATTATTCGCTGGTTAAACCTCATTATTCGCTGGTTAAACCCCATTATTCGCTGGTTAAATCCCATTACTCGCTGGTTAAACCCCATTATTCGCTGGTTACATCTCATTATTTACTGGTTAAACCCCATTATTCACTGGTTAACCCCCCCTATTCACTGGTTAAACTCCATTATTCACTGGTTACACCTCATTATGCACTGGTTAAACCCTCCTATTCACTGGTTAAACCCCATTTTTCACTGGTTAAAACCCATTATTAATTGGTTAAACCCCATTATTTGCTGGTTAAACCCCCCTATTCACTGGTTAAATCTTGTTATTCACTGGTTAAATCTTGTTATTCACTGGTTAAACCCTGTTATTCATTGGTTAAACCCCATTATTCACTGGTTAAACCCCATTACTCACTGATTTTTAAACCTCCTGAGCTGTTATTTCCTACTGTTCCCAGTTTTCCTTTGGGAAATGAGACAAAACTCCCTGCAAAGGCAGCTCTGCTTGTATTTCCTTGGCAAGGATTGTTTAGGTGCAGCTCCTGTGAAGCCACAGCCCGCTGCTTTTCACATCTTTAATGCCCTCTAGCCCAGCTAAATCCTCTTTCTGATTAGCAGAGGCTTCATCTGAGGGTTTACATGCAACAAACCCGGAATTAGAAACCAAATTAGCTTCCAAATCGTGCTAGTGAGGAGTTCAGCATCTCCACATCCAGCCAGCTGCACTCAGGAGGTGCTGGACAGGCCAAAGCTCGGATTTTGGGGAGTCCCAACAGGATCAAACAGCCCTGTGATTGTGCAGTGGGGTGTGAGAGCCTGGCAAAGGGAGATTAAACATGATTTGGGTGTAAATTTGCATCAGCTGGAAGGGAAAAAAAAAAAAAACCATCAGGATTTAAGCCACATTAAGGAGACACCAGGCCTGTAAATAATGAGCCAAGCACAACAAGCAGGCTCCTGGCAAGGACATGCCCTTAGGACACGGGGGCAGAGGCTCCTGAGACCGGAGGAAGGAATAGAAAAATCAAAATAGGGAAGGGAAATGCTCCGGGTCCCCAGCGTGTAAAAAGCAGGGGAGCAAACAAATTGGAATGACCTCGAGGCACCCAGAGCTCCCTGATCTCCCTCAGCTGCCCCTGCTCCGCTCCCAAAGCCAGAAATAAAGAAAATAAGGCTCTGAGGCACTTCAGCAACCAGCAGACAGATTCCAGGTATCCTATCAGCAGGAGCAGCTCCCAGGGTTTATCGTGGAGATAGAAGGGGGGGGAAAAAACACGGTTCAGGTTCAACCTCATTGGCCCAAAAGATCAAAAACAAACCCAATCTGCTCAGCCTCTCTGAGTGAATTGATCTGCTCTGCCTTGGAAGTGCTGAGGGAGAGCAGCATTCCCTTCCCAGTTAGTCAAAACACCCCTCTCTGGGATAACAGGCCCTGGATACAGCAGGTAAATAAAGGTCAAATTGTCACTCCAGCGATTTTTGAGGGGGGTTTGTCCCCTTCAAACTCAAAATGATGTCCATGGGATTTATTTGGTCAAAATGATGTCCATGGGATTTATTTGGTCAAAATGATGTCCATGGGGTTTATTTGGTCAGAAGCAACGGCGGGGGGGAAAAAAAGGCTTTTGACTGTTTTGGGGAATAAATCCCTGGGGGATGAAGCACAAAGACTCCCAATCCAGACCCACGTTCACCTTGGGAAGTGAACACGAGGGAAGGGAAATGCATTCAAGAAGGAAACAAGCCCTGGGAATAGCTGTGCTTACACACACTGGGAGAGATTCTCGTGGGTCACCTGGTCCCTCCCACCTTCCCTGCTCCATTTTCCATTCTCCTGCCCTTTTTGTAGCAAGCCAGAGAAATTCCTCCCTCTCAGGAGGACTCTAGAGCACTAAGAGCCCCCCCCCAAACTATCTGCTGTCAGCCCCTGTGCCCAGCTCAGCACTGCCAAGTGTCACCTCTCATCTCCTGAACTCATGGGCAGGACTTGCCTCCGTGCAAGAGACCTTTTTTTTTCAGTCTCTCTCCTGACTCCAAACATCTGTCAAACGTCAGGAGGTGCCAGGAGGGACAAATAGAGGCAATTTACCTTGGGAAAACAGCCCCTTGGCAGCACAGCATCCCACTGTGAAACCCCAAGCACGGGAACACCAAACCCTGTCAGCAGAACCTCTGAAATTGGTTTATTTTTACCGGAGTGTGGACACAACAACAACTTTACTCTTGGAAACAGCTGAGCTGTTGGGCTAGAATTCCCTAAAAAACATCAATCTGAAGTGGCCACTTGACCCAGAGCTACTTAAACGGTTCAAGATTGGCCAAACCAAGTTAAAAACCACGTAGGAGGTGCAGGAGACCCCCCCTGTGCTGTCCCTGCTAAGCCACAAACTCGTCCTGAAGTGCCCCCCAAAATGAGCAGGAAGGACTGTTTGGGAAAACAGGCTGGCACATGAGAGCTTTCCTTGGGAAGAAATTCCTCCCTGGGAGGGTGGGCAGGCCCTGGCACAGCCTGGAGAAGAGAAGGATCCAGGGAAACTTGAGAGCCACTCCCAGGGCCTAAAGGGGCTCCAGGAGAGCTGGAGAGGGACTGGGGACAAGGGATGGAGGGACAGGACACAGGGAATGGCTTCCCACTGGAAAAGTGGAGATTTAGATGGGATACTGGGAAGGAATTCCTGGCTGGGAGGGTGGGGAGGGGCTGGGATAGAATTCCCAGAGAAGCTGTGGCTGCCCCTGGATCCCTGGAAGTGTCCCAGGCCAGGTTGGAGCACCCTGTGCTGGTGGAAGGTGTCCCTGCCCATGGCAGGGGGTGGAATGTATCATCCTTAAGGTCCCTCCCAACCCAAACCATTCCATGACTGGATGATTCTTCCACTCAGGTGAGACCTCACAGGGCCAAAATGGGCAGCCTGAGCCTTTCCAGCCCAGTGATGTCACTGCTCCCAGTCTGGCTGGAAGTCACCCTTAGGAGGGGAGGGACAGGCTGGCAGTGGATCAATCCCCACCTGCACCAGAACCCTCGTGGATTTAGTGGCTACCTCAGCCCTCAGAAGTTCCAGGGTGGGAATTCCTCTCTTCGGCAGCCCTGTTGTGACAGCACATCAGTATTTTGTGAGCAAAGCTGACAACATCCAGCCCTGAGACTTGTTGGGTGTCCCGACGGGGAGCGGAGATAAGAAAGGAACCACCTCACCAGAGGGAGATTCAGCTGCAGCTCCACCCCTCCAGCTCAACCCTCTGCTCACACTCTTCCCAAAGCTTCCCCACAGACTCCCTCACCTCTCCTGCTGTGCACCACTCGCCTGGCTTGGCTTTTTTTCCTCCAGCATCTCCTTCCTGAGGAGCAGCTCTGTGGTGCCTGACACAGCAGCTGCCAGCGAGTCCCTGGGACAGACAGCCTGCTTTTCCACAGGGAAGTGTGTGGAGGCAGAGAGAGAAATGAAGCAGCTAAAAATAATGCCCTGAACACTCTCCCTGCAGCTGGTTTTCTCCAATTTTCCACTGCTGGATGTTGATGACAGTGTAAGGGGAGATCACAGAGCCAGCTCAGTACTTTTCCATGGAAGGCTGAAATCTCTAAGAATAACAATTTATCAGTGGAGCTGTGTCTGTTTGACCTGGCTCCCTTTCAGAGATTAGAAACCAAATAGCTCCCAATGCATTGTGTTGACTTTGGGGGCTTGTTGTTGTTGTTGTTGTTTTATCTAAGAAGTGATTTTCCTGTTCCATCGGTTCCAGAGGCAGGGAGGAGGAGGAGGAGGAGGGGGGGGAAAGAATGCACATCTGTCTTCCAAAGTGGATCAGGGAGAGGAGAGGAAGAAATAAATGAGAATTTACCCACGTGGAGAGCTTTTCATCCTGGAGGATCCCAGGAATGCTGGAGTTTCTGACCCAAACTCCTGAAGCCACCGAGGATTTCTGGGAGAGAAGCAGAGAGGAGGGAGGGCAGTATCCCTGCAATCCTGCAATTGTCAGCCAGCCTGCAGGAATTCCCACAGGCATTGCTGGGATTGATCCACACTCAGATATTTTGCCACCTAAGGCTGATGGCAAATGGGATTTTTCACGGAATCCCGGAATGGTTTGGGTTGGGAAGGACCTTAAAGCTCATCCAGCCCCACCTCTGCCATGGGCAGGGACACCTTCCACCAGCACAGGTTGTTCCGGGTCCAACCTGGCCTTGGACACTTCCAGGGATCCAGGGGCAGCCACAGCTTCTCTGCCCAACCTGTGCCAGGGCCTGCCCACCCTCCCAGGGAAGGATTCCTTCCCAGCATCTCACCTGAATTTCCCCTCTTTCAGTTTGAACCCATCCCCCTTGTCCTGTCCTGTCACTGCAGTTCCTGATGAAATCCCTCCCTGGTTTCCCTGTGGGCCCCTTTAGACACTGGAAGGTGCTGAGAGGTCTCCAGCCAACCTTCTCCCTTCCAGGCTGACCAGCCCCAATTTTCCCAGCCTGTCTCCATAGGGAAGGTGCTCCAGTCCTCTCAGCAACTTCTCTGGACTCGCTCCAACATTCCATGTCCTTCTTGTGTGGGAGGCACCAGAGCTGGCCACAGAACTCCAGCTGAGGCCCCAGAGCAGAGCAGAGGGGCAGGATCCCCTCCCTCACCTGCTGTTGACACAGCCCTTGGGTTCTGGGCTGGCTCAAGCTGGGAGAGGCTGAAACTCCTCGCAGGTTTTAGCAGGCACAGTGGGAAAGGACACCTTCCACCCCCACTGAGATGGAAAAGCAAAGCCCACCCCCCAGCCAGGAGTCAGAGCCCACCCTTGGGTCCCTCCCTCACTTAACAGGCATTTCCCTGCTGTCTCATTCCCACCACCTGTGTGATGATGCCAAGGAGATGAACATTCCAGCTCTTTCCCAGCTTGGTGACTCAGAGAACCACCAGGTGCACCTTCAAAGCAGCAGCCTGGGGTGGGGTTGCTGTGATAGGATCTCCAGCTGAGATCTCAGGGATACAGCCCTCCAAAATGTCAGGGCAGACCAGGAAGGCATGGACGTGTTGGCTGATCCCCTGGAGAAACTGCTGGAGAAACTGCCTGGCCCCAGGGCTGGAGAAGGATCTCAGGGGTTCTGGGAAAAAGGTTGGAGCGGGACTGGATGATCCTTGTGGGTCCCTTCCAACTCCGGATATTCTGTGACTCTGGGAGTCCGTGCAGGAGCTTGCTGAGGTCCCCTACGGGCAGGGGAAAGCTCTTTCCCATCTCAGTGGACATCTGTCGAGCAAAATGGGACACATTTCCATTTGGCTCTGCCAAATTTGGATGCTCTGCTCCTGCCTGGCCGCCACGGCCACTGCAGAGGTCACACGAGGAGAGAGAGAGTTCTCCCAGCACTGCAGGGACCCTCCTTGCAGGGGAACAGGAGCCTCCCCAGTGCTCCAGGAAAGCCCTGTCTACGTGCTGTGATGCCACATCCCATCTCCAGGGCTAAATCTGGCCCAGGGCAGAACATCTGGGAGATGTTCACGTGGAGAGCCCCGTCCTGTGACACACTCAGAGCCACTCTCTGGGTGCCTGCCAGGCAAAACAGCGCCCAGGGCTATTTATAAAAGGTGCAATTTAGGCCCCAGAAATGCTCCTCCTGAAGGCCATGGCAAAATCTCACCATCTGCTGCAAGTGCTGGGCCTTCAGGAGACCCCTCAGGAGAAGCACCAGTGAGGTTCTGGCACGGCACTGGCACCTGAACCCCACCAACGTGCTGGTAGCCCTGGCAGGAGGTGACCAACAGTCACAGCTGGCAGGGCAAGCCCCAGGGAGAATTCCAAAGAAATGTAACCCTCTGGAAAATCCCCCTGGCTCACAGCCTGAAGGCCTGAGCTGGGCAGCAGCAAAATCCATTGTCACTGGGGACGTGGCTCTTTCCAGATGTCTCTGGGATATTTTTATACGCGGATTTCCTTTCCAAGAATCTCATTTAAGAATGAAAATAAGAGAAAATATTCTGCTGGGGTGCTGCAGCATCCCCAAAAATCTCAACCAACCAGCATGACACGCTTGGGCCCACTCTGAGCTGAGCATTGTCCAGACACACTCAGACACAAATCGAGGCTGCACCACCCTCCCAGCCAGCAATTCCTTCCCAATATCCCATCTATCCCTGCCCTCTGGCAGTTTGAAGCCATTCCCCCTTGTCCTGTCCCTCCAGTCCTTGTCAATAGTCTCTCTCCATCTTTCCTGGAGCCCCTTCAGGCCCTGCAAGGCCACACTCAGGTCCCCCCAAAGCTTCTCTTGTGCAGCTGAACAATCCCAGCTGTGCCAGCCTTTCCTCCCAGCAGAGCTGCTCCAGCCCTGGGATCCTCTTGGTGCCTCCTCTGGGCTCTCCCCAGCAGGTCCAAGAACATCCCAACTTCCAGTCCAGTGACACCAGAGGACAACACCTGAATCTGATGCCTTGACCCCAGAACAAGGTGATCTGAAGTGGGTTGAGGGTGAGGAACCAGGAGGGGTTCGTGCAGTGAATCCAGTGGTTCTGAGACCCTTTGCAGCCGAGCGTTATTTTGCCCCATTTTTAAAACGGATCCAGGAAAAGGAAATGTGTTTTACAATCAAGCGATATTTATTTTGCTCCAGCGTTGTTGTAAATGAGCACCGACTGCCCTGAAGGCAACCCTGTTTGGAGGGAGCCCATTTCCCACATCAGGGTTTCTGGGAGAGAGGGAGAAAGGAGATTGACTTTGATGTTTCATAGCCCGAAGCGGAATTGTTCACGAGATCCTCTCTGCTCTAAGAAAGGAGCCTTCTGGCTGTCAGCAAATATGTGTAAAAAGAGAATTTGAACGTGCAGTGAAACTGCTGTTGGTTGTGGCAACGCTGCCAGAGTTTAGGATGTGTGAGCACACAGGGACACTGCAAGGAAAGGTGTCTGTTCCTCCCCAAAAACCCTGAATTGCAGGAAGGGGGATGAGTTTTGTCACTGAAATGAAGGTGCCACCCTACCTTGTGTTCAGAATTGTTCCCATCAGGAGGTGGGGATGAATGGGAGAGGCACAAAAGCAGCTCTCTGTTCAACTTCCTTGGTGGGACAGGTGGCTGCAACATCCCCTGGAGGTGGAAGAAGATGTTTTGTCCTGTTCCAAGGGATTGGCAAGCGCCAAAGTGAGAGAGGATTTGACCCAAGTGACAGGGGTGCAAGAAAAAAGGAAACGTGAGAGCAGCAGGAAAGAAAACAGCAGATGCCAGGAGAGCAGAATTCCCCAGCTAAGGAAGAGCTTGGGAGGGTTTTCCAGGAAGATAACTGGGGAGAACAGGGAGGGAAGGAAGGAGACTCCATGAAATGTGGAGTGGAAAGCACAGGAGTCAAAGGAAAGGTGTCAACACTGAGATCCTCAGCGAGCAGAATATCAGCAAGGGCTTGTGCAAATCCTGGGAGCCAGAGCAGGAAATTCAGGCAATTGGAAAGAAATTAGATGAGGAAAAATGGTGTGGAGAAAAACCCAGGGAGATGCCAAAGGTAGGATAACGTTTCTGTCTGCGCTCAAAGGAAAAGAGTCGAGTCTGACTCGGTGTTTAGGGAAAGAGAGAAAAAAACACACACACAGAACAACCTGCTGGCGTTACCAAACCCCTGCAGCAAACCTCCCAGGTCCCAGCAGCCCCAGAAAATGTCTTAATTATTATGATTAAATGCCTCAAGTCTCTATCTAATCCCCTTTTTGCAGGGAGTGAAACCAATATTTGAGCCTCCAGGTGGAGAGCTGCAGCCCTGGCCACAGCAGATGGTCCAGGGGCACAGGGAGGCTCCTCCAGGAGGGAATGAAGAGCAAAAACCCGATTTAGGTGTCCAAAATCTTGCTGGGCAGCAGGTTTCCTCTCTGGATTCCAAAGCCAGCCTAAAATTAGTGCAGGGATGAACTAATGTGTTTCAGCAGAACCAAGCCAGCCATCACCTTCCCAACACACTTGGAAGCCCAGGTTGTTTTTATGTTAAAAACACACTTGTCAAGCACAAGTATTCTCATTTATTTCCAGGCTTGCCACCGAATTTTTCAAACTCCCACCAGAAAATGTAAAAACTATTTTTCCGTTTTCCTGCAATTAAAAAAAATAAAAAATAAAAAAAAAATTCAGCCATGTGACAACTGATTTTACACCAAACTCTCTAAGTTTGGCTTGCCAGACATGGGGGAGATTTTTTAGCTTTCAGTTTTCCTGATGGAGGGCATGAAAATGTAATTAAAGCCTGGCATCTTTACCAAGGAAATGTCCTTTTTTTTTTTTTTTTTTTTTTTCCATTTAAAAAGCAATTTCAAGTTTCAAATTCCACTGCAAAGACATTCTAGGGAGGTTTCTCCTCAAGCCCATGGATCCCCCTGTGCCCCATCCCCACCTTGTCCCCCAGCCCGGAGCACTGAGTGCCACGGCCAGGCCTGCCTTGGACACCTGCAGGGCTGGGCACTCCAAACCTCCCTGGGCAGCCCCTGCCAAGGCCTCACCACCCTTTCCAGCAACAAATTCCTCCTCCTGGCCAACCTGAGCCTCCCCTGGCCCAGCTGGAGGCCGTTCCCTCTCCTCCTGTCCCTGTTCCCTGGGAG
>NW_020957233.1:25860-29148 GCF_003031625.1 Empidonax traillii | reverse complement strand
GCCAACCTGAGCCTCCCCTGGCCCAGCTGGAGGCCGTTCCCTCTCCTCCTGTCCCTGTTCCCTGGGAGCAGAGCCCGACCCCCCCCGGCTCCCCCCTCCTGGCAGGGATTGCAGAGCCAGAAGGTCCCCCCTGAGCCTCCTTTTCTCCAGGCTGAGCCCCCCCAGCTCCCTCAGCCCCTCCTGCTGCTCAAGAGCATGAGGAGCCTTCTGTAAAAAGTGCACTTTTATTTTATTAGATTATTTTTATTCTGTTCCCCTGGAGGAGAGAAGGATCCAGGGAGAACTGAGAGCCCCCTCCAATGACTAAAGGGGCTCCAGGAGAGCTGGAGAGGGACTGGGGACAAGGGATGGAGGGACAGGACACAGGGAATGGCTTCCCAGTGCCAGAGGGCAGGGAGAGATGGGATATTGGGAAGGAATTGCTGGCTGGGAGGGTGGGCAGGCCCTGGCACAGGTTGGGCAGAGAAGCTGTGGCTGCTCCTGGATCCCTGGAAGTGTCCCAGGCCAGGTTGGATGGGGCTTGGAGCAACCTGGGCTGGTGGAAGGTGTCCCTGCCCATGGCAGGGGGTGGAACTGGATGATCTTTAAGGTCCCTTCCAACCCAAACCATTCTGGGATCCCATGAAATACCCACTTTCGTGATTAGGAGTTCATGTGGAGACAGAAATTTAGGAGAAATCTGAGGGAGTGTATCCATGGTTTTGGATCCTTTGGGATCCTTGGGGTTGAAGAGGAACCTTTGGGTTTGCCCCTTTGGACCCCATGAACTGGTTGTGTCAATCTGAGAGGTCTCCAGAGCCTTCTGGATCTCCTGGGGGCTCTCCCTGCCTCACTCCAGCCCTGCAGTCTGGAATCATGGAATGGTTTGGGTAGGAATGGGCCTTAAAGATCCTCTCATTCCAACCCCTGCCCTGGTCAGGGACACCTCCCACCAGAAGGTTCATCATCCTTCTCACTGTCCCTGAACACTACACCTACCTAAATATCCACTCTCCAAGGGCTCCATCCACGCTGTTCCTTCTTCCTGGACGGCTCTTTGCTGATCTCCTTGCTCTGATTCACCTTAAACAGAGTATTAGAATTAAAATTATTAACTAGAAAAGCCAGGCAGATGAAAAAAGAACCAGCCTAAGTACAGGTCTAATCATTATCTCCCTCCTGGCAATGTGATTTCTGGTATTTCTTTCAGGTTGCTCAATTTATCCGTTGCTCAGATGTGCCCACTGACCTCCCCCACCCCACCTGAGGTGCCTCCAGGAGTCTGATTGCCAACAATCACCGAGAAATCGGAACGATTTCCCCCCTGGGTGGGGCAGCTCTGGGCAACCCCCAAGCCAGGGCCTCCCCACCCTCTCAGGCAGGAATTCCTTCCCAAGATTTGGTGATTCCCTCTCAGTCAGGACTCTGTGCCATTTAACAGGAACTCCCCAAGCTAACTGGAGGTAAAACATCCAGGGATGGAAAGTTCTTTCTGCCTCCCAAGGAGTTTCTAGAGCTGCTCTCAGGTGTGAGTGCAAACGAAGCTGATTTCTGCAATATTTCAAGTATCCAAAGTGCCATTAAGCCAGAAACACCAGATGAGCAGAGAAGCTGGGATGTGGCATCTGGAATGAGTGACCTGCTGTCTTCAGCTCCTTCTTATCTCCCATCTCAGCCCCGTGTTTCAGAGCTGGCAAAATAAAAACCTCTGAGTGCAAAAACGAAAAAAAAAAACCAAACCACTCCCTGGGTCTTTCCATGCTGGAGGACACAGCGCTCTGGAAAGTAGGTTAACAACTGACTGGCTGTGCTTTTAGCATAAAGCAGGGCTATGCCAGAGGGGAAATAATCAATAGAACTGGGCTTTGTCTTCCTAAATGGCTGCTAAGTCAGGATTAAAGCCCTATTCCCTCCCAAAATTCAGCAGCAAATCTCCACCTGGTTGCATGAAGGGAGAAGGAACCTTGAGATCCCCGTGAGGTTAAAGTGTTCCTGATTATGGGAGATGGAGCCAGCCCAAGCAGCTGAGGGAAGTAAAACCACATCCAGCACTGGACTGGGTTGCTTGCCCTCGTTTTCACTCGGAGAGGCACAAAGAATAATCCCAGAGGATTATCCAGTTGGATGGTTTAAAGCTCCACTGCTCTGCCAGCGCCGCTTCTCCCGCTGTTCCCGTCCCTGCCCGCCCAACCGTGGGAGATTTCCTCAAATCCGCTCCTGGAGACACATCCAGGTGGAAATTGTTGGGATGCTGATCCTCTGGGACAGCCAGTCACAGCAAGAAGTGTCAAACAGCAGCGGAGAGCAAGGTGGATGGTTCTGCTCCTTCCTCAGAGCGGGGACAGCCGAGGCACAGAGGATTCAACTGGCCTGGAGGATTCAACTGGGCTCACTTTGCTGAAAGTAAGAGTTTCCCCCTCATTTAAAATTTATTTAAAATAACTGAAACAGCCCAAAATGAAATCAAACCCGCTCCAAAAGCACTTCATTAACATAAGCAGCTCAAACTTCAAAATCATCCCTAACTCCAGCAACCACCAGAAGAGAGGAAGATCAGCTTAAGGGGAGAGCCAAAGCCTCTTCTGTGTCTGCCCCATCCACTCTTCAGCCTCTCCAGGAGCTGTAGCAACCCTAAAAGGATGGGCTGAGCACAGGGAAAGGTTGTGTGGGAGAGATGGAGACTCACCCAGCCTGCAATGAGTCTCAAACACAAAGAGCTTTCGCAGCATCGCTGGGATTTTCAGCCTTTCTCCCATTTCAACGTTGGTTTTCAGCAGGAGCTTCTCATGTAAACATGAGGGCAGCAGTGAAGTGCTGGGGGCAAGAAGGAGCAAATTCAGGGTTTGCAGGGGTTGTGCCCAGCTCAAAACCAGACCCAGCAATTAAATCTGCTGGGATGGAATCCTGGTTTTCGTTACACTCCTTCCCCAGATTTAATTACGTCCTAATCCACCTCCAAGAAAGCAGAGTGAGCCCAACAAGAGGACCATTACCTACAAACACGACCAGGAGCCAAGCATTTGAAATTCACTTATTGATACAAAACATAAGGCAGATTTCCAGCCCGAGCAGCCCCTGGGGTTTGATCTTAAGATCTGTAATGAAAAATCTCTTCTCTTTACCACTCTGGTCTTTCATCTCTTCCCAGGAGGGAACAATCAGCTTCCCAAAGCCTCCCTCGTGGTCCTAATTGTCCAAAGGGAGTCTTTGTGTTGCTGCAGCACTGTGAGATAATAAATTTACCGAAGTGAAGATCATATCTGACACAGGCCAACTCCAACCGCAGCACTGAACTGGTGTCCAGCCACG
>NW_020957233.1:21558-25468 GCF_003031625.1 Empidonax traillii | reverse complement strand
TCTTTCATCTCTTCCCAGGAGGGAACAATCAGCTTCCCAAAGCCTCCCTCGTGGTCCTAATTGTCCAAAGGGAGTCTTTGTGTTGCTGCAGCACTGTGAGATAATAAATTTACCGAAGTGAAGATCATATCTGACACAGGCCAACTCCAACCGCAGCACTGAACTGGTGTCCAGCCACGTGGGGAGGGCAAAACACCTCCAGGATCCCTGAAAAACGGCTGGAGAGTCTTCAGAAAAGCACAAATTGTCACCAGCTCAAGTGAAAGGTGTTTCCTGTAGGGAAAACAGTTATTCCTCACCTGGAGCTCAGTTCAGCCAGTTGTCCAAGTCAGGGCTGGGTGGCTCTTCAGGAAACGGGCACCATTTCAGAGGAGGAGAAGACCTTTCTCTGGCAGGTGGGAGGCAGCCACAGCTTCTCTGCCCAACCTGTGCCAGGGCCTGCCCACCCTCCCAGCCAGCAATTCCTTCCCAATATCCCATCTGACCCTGCACTCTGGCAGTTCAAACCCATTCCCCCTTGTCCTGTCCCTCCAGCCCTTGGAAATAGTCTCTCTCCATCTTTCCTGGAGCTCCTTCAGGTCCTGCAAGGCCACACTCAGGTCCCCCCAAAGATTCTCCTCTCCAGGATCTTTCTTGTCCAAGATGGTTCGGGCAAAGGCCACACCTTTACAAAGCCTCAGGGTCAATCCCAAACTTGTTTTCTCAGGAACTGAACCATTTTTTTGGGTGGGAATGGCCAGCCTGGGTGCCATCAGGCCATCAGGCCAGTGTTTTCTGTCCACAGAGCTGCCCCTGGGCCATCAGCCAAACAAGAAGCTCGGCCAGTTCCTCACAGCAGACCCTTCCCCAAACTCAAAGGCGCTTTCTCAGCCCTGGCTTGGACACCACGAGGGACCAAGAGGTGCAGCTTTTACAGCACCAGAGTGGAAGTGGAAAAGGAGACTATCTCCATTTCAGGCTTCCCACAGAGGTCCCTGAGGCTCTGTGTGAGGGCAGTCACCAAGCTGAGCTTTATGGCCACGACTTTGGGCTTAAGGACCTTGAAAAAAGCTTCCAGGGCTGAGCCTTTACTGCGTCAGAGAGAACCTTGAGCCCTGACCAAGCTTTTGTGACACCCAAAGGCCATTTCTTTATGTTCTCTGCCCTCTCCTTGACAGTTTTAAGCGCCACAAATACTTGGAACCGAAGCAGTTTGTGCGGCACAGTCACTGGTGAGAAGACCAGGCTGTCCCAGTCCCACCATGTCCACTCACCTGGAGTCCAGCAAGGGGCAAAGTCTCCTAAATGAGCCCATTTTCCCAAGTTCCCCAGTGTTCCCAAGCCATTTCCACCCAGGAATGGACAAAGTGTGGGTGGAAATGCCGAGTGCTGAGCTGCTCAGTCAGGGAACAGAAGCTCTGGTGGTGCTGGGAGTCCACCTTGAGGACCTCCAGGTTCTTCTGCTGCTTTAACACCCCCAGACATCAATCCCACCAGCAAGAAGTTGCCTAAACCAGCCAAGTGGGGGGTTCCAAGGACTAGAAAGGTCCTTAAACCCCACCCATCCCAGAGGGCAGCAATGAGGTGTCAGAACTCCCAGTCCTAAATCCTCTCCCCCCCGTTTGACACTTTCACTCATCCATCTGCAGATGAGAAAGCAAAATCTGCCAAGAAAGGAAGAAATGCCTCATTTTCATCCATTTCATTGCCCTTCTCCAGGCCATGGAGTGGGTCCTCACCTAAAGCTGAGTTAGGGATCTCCACTTTAGGTTTAGACACCTAATGTTGCTCTTTTACAGCTCTTTCCATCCCTTGGCACCCAAACAGCTTTAAAACCTGGGCTCTACCACCCCAAGTTTCTCCAAGTTGTCCCCAGAGCTGTGATTCCTTCCCCCCCCCCCCCCTCTGAAGGTGATTATTGAGGGCCCAAGGTCTTCTGAGGTGAAATTCCTTGAACTGAAGTGAAAATATTTAGTGGTTGATAAACATCTGGACTTCCCCTCTGATCCACGTGCACCTCCAGGGAGGCCTTCAGGTGTTTCATCCTCTCCTCAACTCTTCTGGAAGGAATGATTAATGATTTTTTTTTGTTTGTTTTTTTGGATTGCTTCCACTTTGCAGCAAGGAGGTAGCTCTGAAATGTTTGTGGAGCTGTTGGGAGGCTTCAAAAGAAATCCATGTTCTACCAGAGGCACCATCAGCCCCCCAGCGCCGAGCCAGAGCCGATAAATTCACCCTGGTGGAGGTTAAGCGGCATTTGCTTGTGATTCCCCGTCCAAGGAAAACTGGTCGCTGTTTCCTCTGAGCTCCCTGGATTTGCTGATGGAGGGGAGAGAGGAGTCAGAGAGCAAGGAATGCCAAAATCCCCCCATCCACAGCCACACACACATTTGGAATGTGGCTCAGCAGGGAGGCTCCCAAAATCATTGTTGGAAGAACAAAGGCGAGTTTGAGATGACAGACATTTCAAACAACGGGCAAAGTTGGAGGAGCCCAATAAGAATAACAATTGGAATGGGAGAGGATTAAGTGGTCAACAGAAAACAACAAAAGGAAAATTAACATCTTTTCAAAAAATCACAAAGAGGCTTCAAAAGCAGGGGGGAGAACAATGAAAACCCCAAATTATGCACAGTTTAACAGCAAAGCTCACAAAGAAATTAAATGACTCCTGCAGAGAAAGGGTGTGGGGAAGATCTTATAAATTTACCGAGGTGCAAACAGGGATAAAACAGAGCTGCTCACACACACAGCCTGGGAGGCAGCCAGTTTGGAAGGCCAAATTCCGAAATGGAGCTCAAATCCTCGGAGCGTGGCAAAGGGGAAAGTTGTAAAATGAAAGAACCCCCAAAGCGGGTCCAAGCGGGGTGAGTGGGAGCTGCCAAGGAGTGACACAGCACAAGGTGGCTGTGAGGACCTGGGGCTGCAGATCTGACCAGCCTGGGGTGGAAGGTTGGGTGACAATCACCCAGCCCAGGTGGGATTCTGGCTGTTGGTCGCTTTGGAAGGTTCAGCCTTCACTGTGCTGTTCCCCAGAATGAGGTGATTGGGAGTTGGTAAATTATCTCACCTCAGAAAGCAAGAACTCCATGGAACCTTTCTCTGAGGAGGAAGGTTTAACATCTGCCACGTCTTTTAAAATTCAGGAGCAGCCTGAAACTTTGCCTGTCTGTGTTATGGTCTCACCTTCTGCTGAATTTAATGACACATCTCAGACGAAGCACACACCCTTAGCAGACACTTCTTCAGTTCCACCAGTGAACAGTTCATGGAATCCCAGGATCCCTGAGGTTGGGAAAGAGCTCCAAGGTCATGGATCCCCCCTGTGCCCCATCCCCACCTTGTCCCCCAGCCCAGAGCACTGAGTGCCACGGCCAGGCCTGCCTTGGACACCTGCAGGGCTGGGCACTCCAAACCTCCCTGGGCAGCCCCTGCCAAGGCCTCACCACCCTTGCCAGCAACAAATTCCTCCTCCTGGCCAACCTGAGCCTCCCCTGGCACAGCTGGAGGCCGTTTCTTGCCCCTTTTTCCCCGGGAGCAGAAGCCAGTCCTCACCTGCTCCCCCCTCATTGCAGATAAGAGCTTTCAATGACACAATCCTGTGATGTTTTCCTTTCACTCCCATAGCCCAATCCACACGTGGAAGGGGCCACAATCTCTCAACAAACCCCTGTTCACAAATTTGTTTTTCCCACAAACCACCCAGCCCTGGCAAACATTATTTACTGCACACAATTCCAACTCCCCCTGAAGGAAGTCCTTATCTCTCCCAGTAAATTTCCCTCAGCTTATATCCTTCAATACATCCTGATTCACTCCCTTACTGATTTCTTTTTCTCTGTCCTTCACACTGTTGGCTTTCCCAAAGACTCCAGAGTTTCTTCGGGAGCCCAGGAATGCAGACAGACGTCGATAATTGAGTTTTAAATAA
>NW_020957233.1:5586-20930 GCF_003031625.1 Empidonax traillii | reverse complement strand
TAAACACCTTTGAAAATCTGCTTCTCTTGTGCTTGCACAACATCCAGTCAGTCTCTTTTCCCAACACTTCCCGGAGGGCAGGGCAGACAATGATTCCCTCGTTAGGGAACCGGAGCAATGAAAGTGTCTGCTCCGGGTGGGGGAGTTGGAAGAGGCAGGAATTGCTTTAAGTAGCACACGATGGGCAGCTCTCGGTGTGTCCCCAGTGATGCTGTTGGGTTTGGGACAGACCAAGTGCTGGTGCTGCACCCGGACTGGAGGGACAGGACAAAGGGGAATGGCTTCAAAGTGCCAAAAAGCAGGGTCAGGTGGGATATTGGGAAGGAATTGCTGGCTGGGAGGGTGGGCAGGCCCTGGCACAGGTTGGGCAGAGAAGCTGTGGCTGCCCCTGGATCCCTGGAAGTGTCCAAGACCAGGTTGGAGCACCCTGGGCTGGTGGAAGGTGTCCCTGCCCATGGCAGGGGGTGGCACTGGTTGATCCTTAGAGTCCCTTCCAACCCAAACCAATCTGTTCTATGATTCTCTTCCCCTGACATTTACAGCATCACCAACCTCCCCTCCCCCCAGGATTTGCTCCCAGTCAGCAGAGAATCCTTGAGCACAACTGCCCTGGATGCCAGCACAGCTTTCTCCAGTTATTTTGTGCCACACCTCTAAGGCAACAAAGGAGAACAACAAGCTCTCTGAGGGAACACAAAACCAGGGCAACCCTTTGGCTTCAGGTGTCTGATTGTGGAGCCGCTCAACTGCCACTGGGACGATGCCTGAACTGCACTTGAACTTTGGGGCCAATCGCAGCAGAAAAAAAATGGGGAATTGCTCTCTCTGGAGCACCTTTTGGAAGTGCAAAAGGTCTTCTTGGCCCGCAGAGCTTCCATGGTGTCACATTCCAGCCTGGCCAGAAGTGGATTTCACAGCAAGCTCAAAACTCAGGAGCAATTTAATAAAGCCCTGCCACGGTGGTGTTCTGTCAGACCACTGCAGCATGACTTTGCATCAGCGCCTGGGATGAGACAGCCACAATTCAGGTTGCAGATTAATGGCATTTTTCTAACTTGTTGCCCTCCCTGAGAAAAGCTGCCGTTTTCTGGGTTTCAATTTTCTAGACACGACTGATAACACACACAAAGTCATTCTGGCGGAGGAGGAGATTTAAAAGCAGGATTACAGGAAGATTGGAAAACTCCCGTTCAGCCTGGGGAAATAATTCGCTCCTCAACAGATTTGGGCTTTGCTGCTGATCAGGAGATAATAATACCCACATTAATACCCTGCTACCAGACAAGGGCCACCAGCACACACTTGATGGGATTACAGCTCCAAAACGTTCACCAGTGAAAGGAAACAACAACTCAGAGAGGTCCAAAACCAGCCTGGGGGATTCTCTGCAACAGAAAGGCCTCCTGACAAAGAGCACGAGCATTTTTTGTTCAAAACCCAGGCTCAATCTGTGGCCATTGAGCAGCTGTGCCGGTGGGGATCAGGACAGGGAGGAACACACCCGTTCTGGCCAAGGACAGCCTTGGTTCCTCCTGGCCTTCCATGGAAAGAGGAATCAAGCACTGGGCTGGGGCTGGGGCTGTCTCTGAGTAACCTCCTTTCAAATTCCCACTGCCTGAGCCTGGCACAGCCTGAGCCCAGGGCAGGATTCAGGCCTTGAGACGAGTTTTAGGTCAAGAGTGAATCACAGGTAAAATGTTTACGGGGCTCAGGGGCCGTAAATCCTGTCAGCAGCGGGATGAGAGGTCAGGGAAAGGCTAAACCTGAGGGGATCGTCTTCCTTGTAAACTTGGTGCCCTCCTGGGCTTTAAAAGAACATTTTTGAATCAGTGCAGCCCAAAAGCCAGAGCCAAGGCTGGTGCTGGGAGCTGTTATCCAGCTGATTATCCAGCACTGATGCTGAGCTGATATCGAAGTGTATCTGCTGAGGGTAAATCAGAGAGAGGGACAAGGCTGAGCTGGGCTCTGCTCACACAAGGCCAGTTCATTCCCTGGCTCTGTGCAGGGCTGAGGGGTGGTCTTGGTGATCCTTGGGGGTCCCTTCCACCTCAGCATGGCCTGGGATTATTTCCCTGCCACCAGAACCGCAGCCAGCACTTTGTGTCACCCCATCCCTGGCTCAGGAGCCACCCAGAACTCCTGATCTCAACCACAGAAGTGCTGGAGGACGAGGAGACCCCGTTTCAGTGCCCTCAGCACTTCACCTGCCTCGTATCCCTGTGGATTTTGGGGCCAGGGCCACACAGATAAACACCAGCTACTGACCTAAAACCCTGCCAAGCCCTTTCCATCAGCCCACACCTGCTGTGGAAATCACCTGGATGGCTGGAGATCACCTGGATGGTTGGAGATCACCTGGATAGTTGGAGATCACCTGGATGGTCGGGACATCCAGAGCACGTGGCGAGGTAAGAAAAAAAAGCTTCCCAAATAAAATGAAGGAAAGCTCAGCGTGTTTGTTGTCCTTCCTTCTCCACTCATTTCCACTCCCTGCCTGGGACAAGACACAGTCAGTTCCCAGCTCGTTTCCTCCGTTCAGGGGGCTGAAAACATTCCAAACTCCACTGTACCCTCCCAGTTCCCACATTCCCTCTCCTCCTCCATCAAGGAAACATCCTCCAGTTTCGTGCCAGGGAGTAGAATTTCTGGGAAAGATGCCACCTCTTCTCCCAATCAATTGTTTCGAGATGCCACTGCTTCACCACGGCTGAAAGTGCCACTCTTGGGGGACATCTGAGAATAATTCCTTCGTTTGTAGGTCAAACGTTGCCCTCCAGCACCGCCCAGCCCACACTGCAAGAGGAACTGGAGGGAGGAGAGGCCTGTTGTGGTGTTGAGATGGCCAGAACACAGCCCAGAGCTCCTGGTGTGGTCCCATCTGGAATGTCACTTCAGATCCAAGTCAATGAGGTTTGGAGTCATAGAATCATAGAATCAGAGTCGAGCTTCATCCAAGTAGTTCCCCCCACTCCTTGGGGGTAAGGCAGGGGAGCAGTGGTTTGGGTTTCAACCTCAAGTGATGCCTCGTTAATTTAGGGGGAAAAAACCCAACTGTGAGAGGGGATGTGAGGCCTGAGATTCCTCACAAATTGGGGGAAAGAAAAAAAAAAGAGGAAAACTCCAGCATTATCAAGCCCTAATGCATGTGCTGGGGTAGGTTTATCAGACCCTAAGGAAGCAAGGAACAGAATCATTCACTTTTGCCTTAGCAAAGGCTCAGCTCTAAGGGGAAACCTGAGCTGGTCCCAGTTTTCCTACTGAACTCAGCCAAGGTGGATGTTTGTGGATCCCTCAGGTGTGAGGAGGAGCCTCCAGCACCGTTTCCCTTTGGAACACCCACCTGGTTAAGGAGTGAACAGTTCATCTGTGCTCCCCCTCTGCCTGCTGAGCCTTCATTAGAAGCTGAGCATATCCCAGAAAATTGGGATGGATCATCTCAGACAGCATTCCCAGCAGATGGACACCACAATGGCACCTACAGAGGGCTGAGGAGGAAGAACAGGAGCCAAAATACCCACAACTGACACTTCCAGGGATCCAGGGGCAGCCACAGCTTCTCTGCCCAACCTGGGCCAGGTTCTGCCCACCCTCCCAGCCAGCAATTCCTTCCCAATCTCCCATCTCTCCCTGCCCTCTGGCAGTTTGAAGCCATTCCCTGTGTCCTGTCCCTCCATCCCTTGTCCCCAGTCCCTCTCCAGCTCTCCTGGAGCCCCTTTAGGCCCTGCCAGGGGCTCTCAGGTCTCCCTGGATCCTTCTCTTCTCCAGGTGAGCCCCCCCAGCTCTCCCAGCCTGTCCCAAAGCAGAGGGGCTCCAGCCCTGGGATCACCTCTGTGGCCTCCTCTGGACTCACTCCAACAACTCCACATCTTTGCTGTGTTTGGAAACATCAGACAACGCTGATTTGATGCCGAACTTGGCTGAGTTTGGGAATCAAAACATCTGCTGCTTTCAGGCACCCCGCACAGCCCTGGGTTTGAGGCTGCCAAGGGCGAGCAGGACGGTGTCAGAACTGCAAGACTTCCCCAGGGAAGAATCCAGCTCTTCTCCTGACACCTCCTGCAGCGTCCCCAGCAGAGAGGAGAGCTCAGGGATCCGCTCACACACGACCAGCCCCCTCACTGTGGGCGACTGCCAGGCTGGAATGGGCAAATCCACCTCGAAAGGAAGATGTGCCTTGGGAAGAGGGAGCTGGGAAGGGCCTGTGCTGACCAGCAGCAACCAGGCCTAGTTCCAAACGTCTGCTGTGACCTCATCCCGAAATGAAAGGCACCTGGTGAAAGTTCTCCAGCCACTTCTGACCATTTGACTTCCACGGCTGGGTGGGGACACTGAGCAACCTGGTCTAGCTGTGGAAGGTGTCCCTGCCCGTGGGATGAGCTTTAAGGTCCCTCCCAACCCAAACCATTCCACAGTTCTGGGATTTTGTGACTTTTCCCAGCTACTGAACTGCCCTTCCTGCAGTGTGAGACCACATGTACGAACCTGAGGGAGGTTCTTCCTGGAGGTGAAGTTGCACCAGCTCCTGGAAGAGCCCAGAAAGCTGCTCCTTCCCCTGGTTCTGGCCGTGAAGCAGCTGCCAGTAATTGCTTGTTCTGTCCTGCTTCCAAGCAAAGGAGAACAAGGACCTAAGGAACAATAGGAGGAGGAATAACCCTTGTGGAACAAGCATCTTGTAAAGTCCTAAATAATCAGCTCTGACAAAGGCATTCAGAAATGTCTAATTGTTCCAGGGAGGGGGGCGGAGGGGGAGGCTGGAGAGTCATTGAATCATTGAAATGAGGGAGAAGAAACAAGAAAGACACCTGGGGCCACTCAGAGTCATCACCCAGGCAAGTTCATTAACAAAAGGCCCCGAGGAAATAACATATGGCTCGATGGGAGGCTTCAAGAGGTTGTTTAGGCTGGCCTAACATGTTTGGAAAAGCCAGGCCTAATGAAATGATGGATGACTGTGAGCAAAGAACAAGAGGGGAAATCAGCAGAGCCAAAACCGAGCTCCAAAAAAATAGATGGCCCCAAGGATTAAAATACAAATCAACTCGAGGTCCTTTCGGGATTTGGCTCCATCGAGGCTTCAGGGCAGGTCAGGGGCACGGTTTGGAAGGCAAATCTCTTCAAATCATGGTAAATTCTTGAGCCTGGGTGAAAGCAAGTCAGGTTCTCCCAGAAATGAGTAAATTCCTGAAAGTCATCCCCCATTTCCAGGGCTGGGAGGACAGCCCAGCTCTGAACCCTGCTCTTCATAAAGCTGGACCTGCTTAAACCCCACGAGGCCTCGTAGACTTAAAAAAAAAAAAAAAAAAAAAGAGCAAGATGGCCCCAGGAAATCACTCAAATGTGGCTCCTGCCCTACAAAAATCCTTCCCTGGCAGGGTGGGCAGGCCCTGGCACAGGTTGGGCAGAGAAGCTGTGGCTGCCCCTGGATCCCTGGGAGTGTCCAAGGCCAGGTTGGGCTTCAAGGTCCTTCCAACCCAAACCATTCCATGGCTCTAAAACCACGTGTTACCCCTTTTCCAGGACACACTGGGAGAGGCACCGGAGAACTCTTGCAGACACTCTAAAGACTCCCAGCAAAAGGCCTTGCAGAAGTCATTGACACGTGTGGGGTGGATGTGATGGAAGCCCTGCAGTTTAACGAGACAAAATGATCCCAGCCCTTGACACCAGGGAATTTCCTGTGGCTAAAAAAAATAAAAAATAAATCTAAGACCCAGGAAGAAACAAAAACCAAGAGTCGATTTTCCTCCTGGCCAGAGGTGGCAATGAGACCCTTCCATCTGCTGCCTTTTTAAACACCAGGGCACTGATGGCCTGGACAGGGAATCAGGCAGGGAGGCAGCAACACTTCCAAATGGTGCAGAGTTCTTTAGGTTAGCCAGGCAAGAAGATTTTCCAGAGGGATGGGCATGAGGAGCTCTGTGAGGCCAAGCAGAATTTAGTGCTCGTGAACGATGCAGGCAAAAATTGCCTTTGGTTGTTGCTCAGCTCAGCAAACCCTGAACCCCTTCAGTTTCCATCACATGATTCAGTCTTTCCAGACCTGCTGGGGTAAAAGTTAAGCCCAGAGGATCCAGGAGAGTAAAATGAGAGGATTTTTTTTCCCATTGAAAACCCTCCTGTGGGGCAGCTGGGACTTGTCCCAAAGGATTTGGAGTCACCAGAAACTCCAAACTGTGCCCAAGGCTGGGGAGGTGACATCTCCATCCTCTCCCTGGCAGGGACAGGGAGTGGCCCCAGCACTCAGGGATCATGGAATCCCAGGAGCAGTTGGAATTCACCGGGAGACGGATGGACAAACAGTTAAAATCAGAGAGACATCGTCAATCCCATGGCATTCCCATTTTCCCATCCTCCATGCTCACATTTTTTGGCCCCAAAAGGACACAAAAGTTGGAATTGTTTGTTTGGGGGGTGGAGGAAAGGGGTGTTGTGTTTATCTCTGCCCATCCATCTCACGTGGGGCTTGTGTGTGTTTGTCCTGCTCTTGGACCAGCAGGACAAACAGATTTCTGCAGATGGGTAAACAGAGCTTAAAGTGACTCAGGCTGGGCTTTTATGGAGACTTTAATCCAACAGGATCTGTCCTGCAACTGAGCAAGACATCCAGGAGACAAACAGTGCTCAAAAATCAGGGAATCAATTCCTTCCAGGGCCTGAAGGGGCTCCAGGAGAGCTGGAGAGGGACTGGGGACAAACACATGGAGAGACAGGACACAAGGGAATGGCTTCCCACTGCCAGAAAGTAGGGTTAGATGGGATATTGGGAAGGAATTGCTGGCTGGGAGGGTGGGGAGGGGCTGGGATAGAATTCCCAGAGAAGCTGTGGGTGCCCCTGGATCCCTGGAAGTGTCCCAGGCCAGGTTGGACGGGGCTTGGAGCACCCTGGGCTGGTGGAAGGTGTCCCTGCCCATGGCAGGGGTGGCACTGGATGATCCTTAAGGTCCCTCCCAACCCAAACAAAGTCTGGGATTCCACAATTCCATAATTCATGTGCAAACAGAGATGGTTCCCAGCCAGCCTGGGGTCAGAGGGTCCCCCTGGCTCAGCTGCTCCACTGGCACCGATGCCACGAGATTCCAGTGGGCAGGAGAGCTCAGGGGAATGGAGGGGCCTTTCCAGCACAACCATCTGCTTATCTGCGGGCTCAGATTAAAATTACAATCCTGGAATGGTTTGGGTTGGGAGGGACCTCCAAGCCCACCCAGCCCCACCCCTGCCCTGGGCAGGGACACCTTCCACCAGCCCAGGCTGCTCCAACCTGGCCTGGGACACTTCCAGGGATCCAGGGGCAGCCACAGCTTCTCTGGGCTGGTTAAAGAGCTGTGAAATTGGTTAAATTCAACCTGGTTTCACAGCCAGTTTTAGGACTTTGAATCTTCATTGTAAAATACACTCTATTTTATGGAAGTTCTCTTCCTATTTTCCTGTTATTTCATGACTAACCCATAGAATTAGGCGCTGACTAATGATGACATGTCATAACATGACATACCATAATTTAAATACCCTTCCATTCTTCCCAAAAAATTGCTATTTTTAAAACCATTAAGGGCAGTTGCTGCCTAGTAGGGATCAAAATACCTTTTTTTTTTTTTTTTCTCTCAGGATACTTTGCTGCTTTGACACAGGAAAAGAAAGGAAGATGAAATCTTTTAAGTCAGCCCTGAGCAGAGGCTGCTCCAGGTTGCATTTAGAATGAAATAAAAAACCAATAAAATTCAGGTGATGGCATGTTTGGGCTGTGTGTGTCACACTGTACGTCCATCGACACTCACAGCACGTCACAGTACCCTGAAACAGCTTAAAACAACGAAAAATACAAACCAAAACAGAGTAAAAAATGATTTTAAATCAAAAGAGAGCATCAGACGTCTGTAAAATCAGGTTATTTCCCAACACAAGGAAAAGAGCAGAAATCCATCTCATCCTGTGGCATTTTGGGATCCCAAACCTGCCTCCACCTGAGCGATAAAAACCCCTTTCCTTTGGAACTTCTGTGAGAAAAGTCATAAAAAAAAATAAGAACTGGCTGGGAAATTGTCTTCCCCCAAGAGAAGGAAGTGATAAAAATGATATTATACCCAATTCTCCCTGTTTTTTAAACACTTCTCTGTTCCTACTAATTACCAGTCACATCTTATCTCTGAGCTGTCCCCAACAACCTCCAGGTGACCTGGAATAACACCAGGACAACACCCAAGTGATTCCAAACACCAAGAGAACCAAATTTTTTCAGTCAAGTATTCCATTATTTTCTTTTCCTTCAAGTTTATCCTTTTTTTTCTTTTTTTTTCCCCACAAATATCAAGTTTGGCCATCCCTCTTGCCTCAGACTCCAGGTTTGGTATCTCATTTCCCCGGATTCTCACCCTGTTTCTCTTCTGAAATGAGATTTTTTTTTTTTTTTTGCCTCCCACTGATCCTCCAGGGAAAGAGCCTTGGAAGGACTAGATTTACTTGCTGGTAAAATAGAAATACAAATAAAAGCTGCAACCAAAAAGCTAAATAAATAGCTAGAAATGCACAGAACATCTCTAAACACAGAGGAGTTTTTCTGCATCTGAAAAGCACTCTTTTAACAATATTTGATATTAAAAAAAAGATAAATTTGCTTTATGAAATCATTGGGAGAGTGGAGATCCAGAGATTCCATCTTCTATATTTTTTTGTTTTATTTTGAAGACCCATGAGACAATGGAAATTTCAGAAAATAAATCCGTGGCTTTCTCAAACCTGCAAGTGGGAATCTGCCCCCCAGCAGGTGAAAATTGTAGGAAATGAGGCAGGAACGACACTCACAACTTACAGGGGGAGTGATGAACCAGAGGGGGGAGGGTCTCCCCAAAGGAGGGACAGGATCAGCTTTCCCTCGAGTCCCTGAGAAGTTTGGGGACCTTTCAGAGAGAAAATCTGCACCAAACTGAGCTTTTTGGACCCCGCCAACCAGCAATAAATCAATGTATGGACAGAATATCCGACCAGAACGTTCCCCAAACAGCTCCCTGGCCACTTACAAAGACAGAAATTCTCCACTAGAAGAACTCAGAAGAGCAGGAATTGGTTCAGGAATGCATCGAGGAAGAGGTGAGGGAAGTGGTGGAGGAGAATATGTGAAAATTAATCTAATTATAGAAAGACACCTGATACAGCTTGAAAGGAAATTAAGCACAAGCACCTCCAAACTGCAGTTTCCTGTAATAAAAAGAGCCTTGACATCTCCTGTCTGAAAGGGTTCGTTTCCTGACAGTGAGGCTCAAATTAAAAAAACAAAACTGAACTTCTTTATGTCCCCCCAAAAAAAAGCACTGCAGGAAACCTGAAACGAACTGGCCAAGGCACAAAATTCGGGCATTTCCACTGAAATTCTCTCCCAGCTCCAAAAAAAGGGACCAGACTTCGAAAGATGTCACAAACAAACGTGTTTATCTGAAGTCAGACCGAGTCTTAATCTTTCCCTGAGCTGGTCTGGAACCCACCAGCCTCTCCCTAAACTCCAGAAGGATCCCAACCAAACCCCACAAGGTGTTTTCAAATGTTTTCGACCCAGCAGAGAGGAGAAAACTCATTAAAGTTAATTGGCCCACCTGGAGAGTCTGGCCCCTGCCAAGAGCTGCTTCTTTATTGTTTTCCAAGGAATGTTGTGGGTTTTTTTTTTGCCAGGGCTGGCAAAGGACGATCTTAATAGATCATAAATAATAATAAATATAAACCACTTAGGTTATGTGCTATTATAACAAATACAAACTAAAATAAATGTAAAATAGAGGAAATAATAATCAAACAAGCAGACATTCTGCCCCAGATCCAAGGAGAAATCCATGCAGGTGTCCAGGGAAGGCCTGGCCGTGGCACTCGGTGCTCTGGGCTGGGGGACAAGGTTAGACTTGATGATCCCCAAGGTCTTCCCCAACCTTCCCAATTCCATGACCCCACGAAATCAAACCACCTGCAGGTGCTTGCAGGAACGAGGTGCCTTGAGGAACCCCTGGGGCTTCTGGATTTCGACCTCCCCCCCCCCAAAAAAAAAAATCCCTCGGTAAATACTTTTGGTCAGAGCCTTCCCCGGGGGACTCCGAGCGGCTTGGCCACGGTTCCCACGCCGAGGAGCCACAACATTTCTGTGGATTCTCACACCGCTATTGTCCCTCCTCAGGAGCAGCCAGCAGTCAGGGGACCGTGGGATCATAACAAACCCCGGGAGGGGGCTCAGGCTCTTCCCAGTTAACGGGGGGTTTCTAACCCACAGCTGTTTTTAGAGCTCCCAGGGCTCCAGAGGAATGTCACGTGTGGAGCGACCACAACTCTGGGATTCACGAGGCTCCTCACAGCCCTGCTCATCAACCAGGGGCTGCTCAGAGTCAGCAGAGGCTGAGGAGAACCTTTGGATGGAGAAAGAGAGCCCTCAGGGAAACCAGGCCCAAAGGGGACCCAAGGAAGGCTGGAGAGACTTTTCCCAGGGCTCTGGAGCGACAGGACAAGGGGTGACGGCTTTAGCTGGAGGAGGGCAGGGGTAGATGGGATATTGGGAAGGAATTGTTCCCTGGGAGGGTGGGATAGAATTCCCAGAGAAGCTGTGGCTGCCCCTGCATCCCTGGAAGTGTCCCAGGCCAGGTTGGACGGGGCTTGGAGCAACCTGGGCTGGTGGAAGGTGTCCCTGCCCATGGCAGGGTTGGCACTGGGTGGGCTTTAAATTCCTTCCAACCCAAACCAGTCAATGATTCTGTTCCAGGTGATGGTTTCCAGCACATGCAGGTGATGGTGACGCTGAGCACAAACACCAGAGCAGCAGTTTTATCATCTCACAAACCACAGCAGGGTGAGGTGATGCCCTGGACCCAGCCCTCAAGAGGTGACAATCAGCACCAGGGGGAACATCTACAGCCAGGGAGGAGCTTCATGAATCAACCCTGAGAACACAACAACTCTGAGAGCTTCGAACCCTTCACAGCTCTGCAGTGTGAGAGAACCAGCCCAGAATGGTTTAGGTTGGAAGGGACCCCAAAGCCCACCCAGTGCCACCCCCTGCCATGGGCAGGGACACCTTCCACCAGCCCAGGGTGCTCCAAGCCCCGTCCAACCTGACCTTGGACATTTCCAGGGATCCAGGGGCAGCCACAGCTTCTCTGGGCACCCACAACTTCCCTGTTCCCACCAAACTCAGCCAGGGGCCCTTTCCTGATCCTGTGGAATCTCAGCATCCCCCCAAACCCCGCTCAGGATTTTAACAAGCCCCAGTCCCTACGTGCCAGTCAGCACTCTGCAAACAAGCCTGACCTGGCAGCCTCAGCACACCACCAACCCAAGAGGGATTAAAACCCTCCCAGGTTTACAGAGTGTGTTACCTCCCAGTAAAAAATGCTTTTTGGAAGGAACCTGGAGTGCTTCAGAGCTGGAACTTGTCAGTGCCTCAGTGCCCCTCCTCTCCAGCCTCAAGTGCTGCCTCTCCCACCCCTCCAGAAGAGGAGCAGCAGCAGCCTGAGGTGGTCCCTGAGCTGCAGCCAGAGGGCTTTTCAAGGCCTGTTGAAGCAGCACCAAGAAAGCAACACGTTCCCCAGGTCAGGGAGAGTAACAGGTCTTTTTATTCTTCCTCTCTGAAGCAGTTGGGAAAATATATGTTTTGGCTCCACGACAATTCTCACTTCTATTCTGCCCAAATTCTAGGAAAGGACACAATAATACCTCTCTTTTCAATCCCTTGTTCTGCTTCACAAACGGTTTCCAGTGAATTTATCAAGCATCTCATTTGCTGGAGCTCGTGTTTTTCCAAGAGCTCTTCAGTGGGATGTGACACGAAAATCCTGCCAGCAACAAAGTCTGAGAAAAAGTGAATCATAAACTCTAAAAGGCCAATTAAAAGCACCTCCCGTTTCGAGCAGTGCTGATGATTTTTAAGCAGTGCTGATGAATTTTAAGCCTGTGCTTGCACGCCACGAGTTGGAAACATTTGGGGGGGGTTTGTCTTATAATTGCAGCCTGAAGGGATCCTGAAAGAAAGGTGGAGAGGGATCTTTTACAAGAGCCTGGAGCAACAGGACAAGTGGGAATGGCTTCAAACTGCCAGAGGAGAGTTAAATTAAGAGATTAGAAGAAATTCTTCCCTGGGAGGGTGGTGACCCAGAGAAGCTGGGGCTGCCCCTGGATCCCTGGAAGTGGCCAAGGCCAGGTTGGATCAACCTGGGCTGGTGGAAGGTGTCCCTGCCCATGGCAGGGGTGGCACTGGATGGGCTTTCAGGTCCCTTCCATCCCAAACCATCCAGTGATTCCCTGATTAAGGTTCCTGCTGCAGATCCTGGCAGTGCTGGACAGATCCTCGGAGCCTCCCCGAGCACAAAGAACAAAATGCTCACATCTTAAAAGAAATTCCTGCCTCCGACAGGACTGGTTTGAATTTCAAAGCCTTCCTTCCTAACAGAGTGAAACAACTTCCTGAAGAGCAGCTGATGGCCCTGAGTGACAGGGGGATGTGTTTCAGGATCAAAGCCCAGCTTTATCAGGAGGAGCCCGCGAGTGAGTCACGGGGACTCCTGCCATTCCAATCGCTCCCTGGATGGTTCCCAAAGCAGCACATCCTGGACTGCTGCTTGTACCCAGCTCAACCTGCATGATCTGAGACGATTTTTCAGAGTGCCAGGAGGTCCTGAAATTCTTTCAGCTCACACCACAACAAAGGGGATTTCGAGGCACTCTCGGTCCACACGGGAGCAAATCCCTGAAGGCACCAACTTCCCGGGATCAGGGGCAGTGGCCATGGGGTTCCTTGATGGTGCAGTGCCCTGAGCCTGCTGGAGAACCCTCCAGAGGGCAAAATCCAGCCGTGAAAGGAGGAGGAGGAGATGAGGAAAAAGGAGTAACTGAGGACATACCCCAGATCTTCCCCGCGAAACCACCGCGTTCAGTTGTTTGCTGAGAAAACATTCCCGAGCCAGGAGAGCTGCCAGTTGTTATTTTAATACTTACCCAACCCTGTGTATCCCCACAATCCACAGACAGGGAAACCAGAGGATCTGGGAGCAGAAAAACTACTCATTTCGTACAAATAACCTGAGGGAGGGCTGAAGGGCTTCACTGTGGGATTCAGTGGCAAACAAAACTCAAAGTACTGGTGTTCAGATGTTTTAGGCCTCTGGGAATGCCAGGGAGTGTGACATTTTAGGCCCTGGTTTGGCTGCACAGGCTCCTCTGGCTCTCCAGCAACACCCCAGCGTCCTGAATTTTTACTCTTGGAGATCCAGAGTCTCTCAGGAGCCCAGTGGGATAAACTGGGTATCGATGGTCAAAGAGGGAAAGATGTTGAAGGTTTCCCTTCCTCTTCAGGGAGGATTTATGATCATTCAGCGCACAAATACTCATTCTGTTCCCCAGCACAACTGTTTGCTCAGGCCCAGAACTGCTCCAACCTGATCTCCTCGCCCCCATTCCTGCATTCACCCCGTTAGGCATCGACATCCCAAAATATCCAACTCCCAGTCTGGGCTAAACAAATTACAACCCGAGGCTCCCCCACCCCACCCACTATTAAAACAACAACAAAAAAAAACCCCTGCCTCTATTAGAAACCATCAATTACGAAGGAAAGAGCAGCTTTTTCACAATCCTTTCCTAAATAAATCCTGCTGCTGAGAAAGCACCCCCAGTGCTGGGGCAACCACGGCCCTGCTTGTGGCCACTGGTGGCACTGGGGGGTCTGTCCCAGAGGCACAGAGGACTTGCAGTCTCTCCTTTCTGCACACTCAGCACTCCAGGGGATGTGCTACAGCTGAGCCAGCCTTGGGAGGAGCAGCAGTCAGGAGTCCAAGCCTTCTGCTCTGGACATGCAGCACTGCCCAGCAACCCATCAGCTGAGATGAGAAATAGCTCAGAGGAGAAATGGGTCCCTCAGGAAACAGGGGCCTGAGAGTCTGACTGAGCAAAGGTCCTAATTCACAACTGACACTGTGGTGGATTTACTGACAAGCTCCCGGGCTTGTCTCTAAGGAGCATCCAGGGTTTTCCTGCTGATTGCAGGGATGGGGACTGCAAAAAAGGACACTGAGGGGCTGGAGCGTGTGCAGGGAAGGGAAGGGAGCTGGGAAGGGGCTGGAGCAGCAGGAGGGGCTGAGGGAGCTGGGGGGGCTCAGCCTGGAGAAAAGGAGGCTCAGGGGGGACCTTCTGGCTCTGCAATCCCTGCCAGGAGGTTTGGAGTGCCCAGCCCTGCAGGTGTCCAAGGCAGGCCTGGCCGTGGCACTCAGTGCTCTGGGCTGGGGGACAAGGTGGGGATGGGGCACAGGGGGATCCATGACCTTGGAGCTCTTTCCCAACCTCAGGGATTCTGGGATCGTTGAAATTGGGACAAATTAAATGCAAAATTGAACATTATGCTGAAGACAACTCAATAAAGACATTTATACACGTCCAGCTTCTGCTGCCCTTCAGTTCAGGGAGCTGAAGATTCAATATTCTCCTTCCTACCCAAAAGAAATCCAGGACCCAAATTCCTCCCAGAACCAAAGTGACTTTAAACCACAGACTTCCAATTCCTCTCCCTTGTAAGACAAACCTTTTTAACCCTTCTCTATTTCCCCACGTGCAGTCTGCACTTTGTCCACCCCAAATCCGAATTTTCAGCAGAAAGGGGCAGCTCAGGGAGCCAAACCTGTAGCCCAGACTCACAAACCTCTGGCTGCTCCTTCCCACAGAAGGAAGGGCTGTCCCATAACCCAAAACCACCCAGAAAAAAAAGCTCTGCACAGGCTGGAAACTGGTAATAAGTACAAAATTACTACTAATAAATAAATATAATACGAATAATAAATAAATATAATAAATAAATAAATAAATAATATAAATAAATAAATATAATAAATAAAATACAAAACCCAATACGACAGATTCAGCTTCAGCAAATGTGCAGTGCATTCCCTCTCCCCTTCCCACGATTTTTCCATGAAAGAAGAGACAAAACGGGACAATCTGCACTTGAAAGAAAAGCAGATTTAAACACAGGAAAAAAAACAGCACCAAAAAAAACCAGTCCCAAGCAACCAAACCCCACCAAACCACACGTGGATCCTAAAGGAAGAGGCAGGGGGGAAAAAAAGGTCTTTTTTTCCTGAAGATATCCAGAAAAAAATCACTGATTTCTTGTCCTCCTCAAAGGAAAAAGAAGGACACACAACACCCTTCCAGAAATGATCCAACTACTGGAATTTGGTCAGAAACGGGAGGTTGAACTCCATGAATGTCACTTGTCACAAGGGCTGATTTCCCTCCTGTTTTCACAAGAGCCAAAAAAAAAAAAAATTGACAAAAATTGACAAAAAAATGTATTTTAAGACTTTTTCTCACAAGAGCAAAAAAAAAAAAAA
>NW_020957233.1:1661-5112 GCF_003031625.1 Empidonax traillii | reverse complement strand
GTAAAATAAATCATCTTCCATTCTGCTGCTCATCTAAATCAGGATGAGTCTCCAAGTCGCCCCCTGGAAGTTTCTAGAGAGAAGAGTTTTTTTTTACCTGTACTACGAACAAAGTTGTTACCTTAAAGGACTCTGACGTGTCTTTTGGCACTGGAAGTTCTTTTTTATCTTGTACCTTTTAAAAAAATGAGTCAAGTTTTATTTTTAATCACGTTTTTATTCCCTTTTTTTTTTTTTGGTCCCCTCCCCCCCTCAAAAACAAGCCAAAAGAAAGCCCCCAACAAATCACATTCTCTCCTGCTATATTTACACTGTAGACTTCCTAATCTCTTCTGTAAATATAAATATTCTTAATAATCTCTGGCAAAGAATGCTATTTTTAGCATCCTGCTGATGGGATAAATCTTTGTTATCAACGTAACGCTCGAAGAGAAAAAGCAAATCAATTTTCAGAGCCGTCAAATATCGAGATAAGCAGAGAGATTAAGGCTATTTAAAACTATTTGCAACAAAAAGAACCCCTCAGTTGTTACAATTGTGACTCCACCACACACATCAGAGGGGCAAAAAAGGGATCATTTCGGGTGGACCTGAGTTACAGAGCAGGGAAAAACCCCGCTTTTGAAAAGGTTCCAAAGGTTTTGGGGGGGTTCACTTCTTCTTGCCCCTGAGTCTGTCTTCAAATTGCACTGGGATCATCCCAGGGCACTCCTCCTGCTGGGCCCCGGGGTGCTTCACAAAGCCCTGCCTGATGACATCGATGTCCCGTCCCAGATGGTCCATCATGGATGAGACGATCGAAGGTGGGGCCTCCAAATCTATCAGAAAATACCTGCAAAGAGAAACACAAAATTAAGATGGCAATAAAGATACACCTGCCCTGCAACAGCGTGAATTCAGGGAACTGCTTGATGGGATTTCTTAAATTAGGTTTTCTAAATTTTTATTTATTTATTTATTTATTTATATTTTGGTACCGGAATTGTTGGAAATGGAAGCTCGGTGTTGTCTTGATTTTAATGATGAAAAGTTTAATTGAACTCTTCTTCGTTAATTGTGGATTCGTGGAGTATGCTGAGCTGATAAGACCCACAAGGATCACACAGTCCCAGCCCTGCCCTGCCCAGGACACCCCAACACTCCCCCCTGTCCCTCAGAGCATTGCCCAAAGGCTCCTGGAGCTCTGGCAGCCTTGGGGCCGTGCCCACTGCCCTGGGGAGCCTGGGCAGTGCCAACCACCCTCTGGGGGAAGAACCTTGTGCTGAGCTCCAACCTGAGCCTGCCCTGGCACAGTTTCACACCAGGGCCACAACCACACACTGGGCACGTCTGCAAATGCAAATCCCATTTCCTCAGGGGAGATGTACCTTAAATTCACCTGCAACATCACTGTCTGCTGCTCCTGCAAGTGATGAGAGACCCAGGGCAGAAACCATCCTGCAGAGCGCAAACCATCACAGAATCCTGGAAGGGTTTGGGTTGGAAGGACTTTAAAGCTCATCCCATCCCACCCCCTGCCATCGGCAGGGACACCTTCCACCAGCCTGGCACAGGTTGGGCAGAGAAGCTGTGGCTGCCCCTGGATCCCTGCAAGTGTCCCAGGCCAGGTTGGACGGGGCTTGGACCAACCTGGGCTGGTGGAAGGTGTCCAGGGCTGGAACTGGATGAGCTTCAAGGTCCCTTCCAGCCCAAACCGTGTCATGAATTCGACACCCTCGTGTCCTTCACGTTGCACCGAGTTAATTTTCATCCCTCTCCACGTGTTCCATCATAAATACCCCACCCAGAGGGTCAGAGATGGCTCAGGCACCATGGGCTGGGTGGCTCCAGCTCAGAAAACACAGTGGAGATGCTTTTCCTCAGCCAGGCCCCCCAATCCCGAGGCTCTTACACAAACACCCCCAAGAGCAGCCACAGTTCAGCTTTCCCAAAAAGTCCAGAATTCTGGGATGTGAGGGGTGAGATGGCAAAAAACCCCCTCCCTGCAGCCCACACTGAGGTAACGAGTCCTCCAGAAGAGCTGCCCATCTGGCTGTGACCAGAGCCAAGGGACCAGGGCCAGGCCATGCCAGCCCTGCATTCCAGGGCCACTGGAATGTTATCTCCAGGGATAACTTGCCCTGAGGATCTGGAGGAATCCTGGTTGGGCTTGGCCCTCCTTGCAAATCTTCCACGGGGAACAAAACCTGGCTTGGCCTATTTGGAGACCTGAACCACCTGCTGCCTCCTGGTCTCCAGGGGCATCTCCAGGGGCATCTCCCCAGCCAAGGGATGGCACCTGGGGAAGAGTTTGGGGCAGAGCCAGCTCGGCCCATGTGTCAGGAACCCAGCAGGGCACCCAAAAACCCTCACACAGGGAGATTCTGCTAAAGCCACTCCCAGCCACTGGCACCTGCAGCAGGTGCCACCTTGGGAAGGAGCCTCCCAATTCCTCTCTCCCAAGAAAGGAGCATGGGGGGGGGAGGGAGAGAAACTCCTGCCCTGATCCCGCTGCGATTCCCGCTCTGGGCTGCGTCAATTAAACCCCCAAACTGCACTGAATTTCTTGCTGCTTTTTATTGTGTTCCTACAACAGCAAGAGTTGTTTTCTCCCCCCCCACCACCCCTCCACCTCCCTCCAAGGGCTGCTTTGCAACTTTGCGCTTTCTCTGCCATTAGCGAAGGGTGGAAATTTCCACTGACGCACTGTTGATAACCCAAGGAGAAGGGGGGGAAGGGAGGAGGATGAGCTGTTCCAGCAGATCTTTCTGACTCCTCGCAGGAAAAAAAAAAAAAAAAAAAAAAAAAAAAAAAAAAAAAAAAAAAAAAAAAAAAAAAAAAAAAAAAAAAAAAAAGGTATTTTATCTGAGGAGACAAAACTGCAGCGATGGGGAACGACGTCGAAAAACAACAGCCCTCAACAAGCAACCATCGCCTTGCCAGGCCAAGAAAACACCCCCCAAAAAAACAGAGGGGAGGAAAAGAGAATTGTAAAAAAAAAAAATCTGTTTCTGCATTAGAGGAGGAGGAGGAGAAGAAACGAAGGGCTGCAAAAATAATAAGGAAACACAATGGACAATGCAATCCCTGGGGACATCTGAAACCCTCTCCCCCCTCCCCCTCATCCCAGATATCCACATTTAAATCAACCCTCCCGAGGCCGTGGGGTTTGGTTTTTTTTTCTTTTACCCCACCCTCAAATCTTAATTTCAGGCTGATGATGACCCAATCCACAACTGTTTGTGTAGTAAACAAAGCCCAATCCCGGGGAGACCTAAAGACAGGGAAAAATACAGGAATGCAGGAGGGAAACCACCTCGTTCTTGCAGAGAGAAATGCAAAAGCATTTACGCTCTCTAGGAGTCACCAGGGGAGAAATGCAGGAAAATTCCACTGATTCACTATGAGACCACGGTTATTTTTGTCCTCCTGCTTGGCTGCAAACAGAAGGATGATTTAAATGCAGGAGAGC
>NW_020957233.1:0-1294 GCF_003031625.1 Empidonax traillii | reverse complement strand
CAGGAATGCAGGAGGGAAACCACCTCGTTCTTGCAGAGAGAAATGCAAAAGCATTTACGCTCTCTAGGAGTCACCAGGGGAGAAATGCAGGAAAATTCCACTGATTCACTATGAGACCACGGTTATTTTTGTCCTCCTGCTTGGCTGCAAACAGAAGGATGATTTAAATGCAGGAGAGCAGGGTGGAATATATTAAAACAATGCATTAAGTGGGGGGAAAAAAAAAAATCAAATATAATACGGCCTCAAAGAAAGGAGGCCGTGCCTTTGCATAGAATTGACATTTTTAAAAAAGGGGGAAAAAAAAAGCAGGTTTAATTTATCATTTTTATATATTCAAGGCAGAAAACGCTTGAACCTTGAGCCCTGAGGATGCACAAATCTGTTGCTTTCCAATGGACAGCGCAGAACTTCAAAGAACCTCCCCCAAAATTGGCTTTGCCACCCTCCTGGAATCCAACTCGGCCAGCCTGGGGAGCTGAGGGGGGAAATGGCAGAGCTGGTGGGCTTGGAAAGTCCAAAAACGCCCTCCCCTCGAGGAGGTGGAAGATGTGAAGCAAAGAACATGCTCTGAGGAACACGTGGAGGTGAAACAGGGAGCAGGGAAAGGGGAAATCACCTGGAGGAAACCACCCCAGGCTCAGGATTTGCTCTCATTAAGTTCATCCTGCATAAATAAAATGCTCATTTTATCTTAGGCCCACTGAAATGAGGTTGTTTGCCTTTCTGCCCAGCTCTTGGGGCAGCTCCTCCTCCTCCTCCTCAGGGCAGAAAGGCAGGTCCGTGCTCAGGATGATCATTTGGTGGCTGGAAGGGGTGGAAACGTCTCACTTTTAGCTTTTTTTTAAAAAAAAAAATATGTGGATGGAAATCCTTCAGAAATCACCAGGACAGCACTTGGGAAGCTCCAGATCAAGCTCAAAAGTTGGGCCAGACTGTGCCACAGCAGTGATGTCAATAATCCCCAGCGAGCAACTACCTGGGGGGGAAAAACACATTTTACCATCCCCGGCCTGCAGGAATCTCATGTGCCCAATTTGAGACAGAGAACTATTAAGCTAATTAAATAATGGCAAGATATTCCCACAGAGTCACAGGGGTTGGGAAAGCCCTCCCAGCCCATGGATCCCCCTGTGCCCCATCCCCACCTTGTCCCCCAGCCCAGAGCACTGAGTGCCACGGCCAGGCCTGCCTGGGACACCTCCAGGGCTGGGCACTCCAAACCTCCTGGCAGGGACTTGCAGAGCCAGAAGGTCCCCCCTGAGCCTCCTTTTCTCCAGGCTGAGCCCCCCCA
>NW_020957232.1:43898-45985 GCF_003031625.1 Empidonax traillii | reverse complement strand
GGACACTGCCCTATAACACCCCCCAGCTCCCAGGGACAGTGGGGACACTGCCCTATAACACCCCCCAGCTCCCAGGGACAGTGGGGACACTGCCCTATAACATCCCCAGCCCATAGGGACAGTGGGGACACTGCCCTATAATAGCTCCCAGGGACAGTGAGGACACTTCCCCTCACCCCTGCCTGGGACCCCAGAGGGGCTGGAGGGTCAGAGACCCCCCTGGAGGGTTTGGCCAGAGGGAACCTTTGTGGAGTTCCCTTATTTTCTCCCCTCAATTAATAAAGAAACTTCTTGGGAATAAGGCTGTGGCTTATTCTCTTGACACTCTCTCGAGGTGTTAAAGAACCCTATATATGTATTTTGAAGTAGAACTTCTGGCTGAGCCCGTGAGCTGCAACTCAGTGTTACATATTGCCCTCAGGCCCAAAAAACCTCTTTTTTTTTTTTTTTTTTTTTTTATTCCAGCTCCAGGAACATACAATATTAATTTTCCTCTCTGAGCTGTGAACCTTTCTTTCATCCAAGTCTGACTGGGTGCATCAAGGCCTTTCTGTCTCTGAAGTTCTCTGTGCTCACCCAACACCAGCTCCCTTCCAAGCCATCCAGGCTCTTTTGACATGAAGCCCTCAGATCCTTTCTGAAGCCGCTGCCTTCTTATCACAAGCAACACGTGCAACCTCAAATCTAAACAGTTGCCATGGGAGACAGATCCTTCTCTCAAATCAGGTATTCAGTCTCAAGTCCAGGTTGACACCGAAGCTCTTCCTCAGCCTCCAAACTATTGGCACACCAGAGTGAACTCAGCCCCTCAGCTTTTAGATTTCTTGACCCCTGCTCAAATGTCAGCTCAAACGAGCCTGAGCAAGAGAAAACACTATTTCCAACTGGCAACACCTAAAATACACAACCAGAAACTCTCCTCTCTGTCACAGGTCTAGCTCATAACTTGTCCTCCTTGGCAAAACGGTCTCATTAAACTGAGCCACCCTCGAATCTCAAATTTTTCTAATTGATCTTAACCTGAACCCTCATCTCAACCTGTAAAATGTCTTGCTGCTGAGAGAAAGTGCTTTTAAGTAGGATAATATTTGAATTCTCTACCCAGGTGATTTTCCAGGGCTTCCTCTTGCGTGCTGAGCGAGCAGGATGGAGCAGGTGTGTTTTAGCTCTGATAGCTGCAATCCACTCTCATCTGCTTCCTGAAAGGTAGATTTTATAATAGCCTGATTAAGCAGAAGGCTCATTGGCAGTATTTGCTGCTGTAACTCCCTTTTTTTTTCCTCTCTCTCACTCTCTCTCTCCTTTGTTTTTCCTTTTTGGCAAGTCCCAGCTTTCGCTTCAGAACATCATAAATCGCAGATAAACACGGCGCGAAACGTTTACGACTCCCATAAACAACCAGCAAGGAAGTAAAAGCCATATTCTGCTTCCTGCTCAGGATCTGCTCTGTCTCTGGTGCCACAGTAATCTGTCTCACTCCCAGGCACAGCAGCTCTGCTAATTGCCCTTAATTGAGACTGGTGGTGGCTCGATATGCTCCAGTGGCTTTCTGCTGGGCTTTGCTGGGGTGTGGAGGGATGAGGGAAGGCAGACACAGGAATTAAACCTGCCTGCTGCTGTTTGGACAGCCACAAAGGATGCAGCACGAGAGGCCTCCTCCCTTTCTAGGGATATTTCCAGCCTCACATAATTGTTGACAGTTATCTAAAGGTTTTAATATTCCCTCCCTCCTTTCCACCGCTGAAATGAATATAATGATGAGGGAGGTAAATGAGTTTCTTTATGTGGGACTGGTTTGCCTCAGCATTTCTGCTGGGGATTAGGAAATACAAGGATAATAAAAAATATTTCTGCCAAGGAGAGTTGATCCTAGCAGGGTTTTATATCCTCCATATTTCCCAGGTGGGCACATAAAGGAAGGCAAGGACGGTGCCATAGATCCAATAGTTTCCAGTAAAACACAAGCAATCTCAGCCAAGGGGGATTTGTGCAGATACACCTTGGGTAGGAGGGTTCTCAGGAGGAATTTCTTCCTGGAAAGGGCAGTCAGGCACTGGCAGGGGTCAAAATCTACTAAAACTCTGAGC
>NW_020957232.1:4520-41651 GCF_003031625.1 Empidonax traillii | reverse complement strand
AAAAAAAAAAGGGACTTAAAATGTCCTGAGGAATCCTCAGAGAGAAATAAATACTCTCAACACTGAGGGAAAAGATGTCACTAAAGATATGAGTCTCCCTGTTTTTTCCAGAGGTCACAAAGCAGAGAGATGGTTTTCATTAAAGCATTTTATGCTGTTGGTTTCTCTTCTGAGAGAGTGTGAGACTTTCCAATGGTCTAATGATCACCCTGGTTCTGTTTCTAGGATTTCACCAATTAAGATGATGTTCCTGCCTTCCACTGCAAAGAAACATGAAAAGCTGGGAGGTTATTAATATTGCTGTGCCAAAAGAGGATTTTCTCTGGACAAGTCAGGCAAGATAAATAGGACACTGCTTAATAAACAGAGATAAGGCTAAAGAATTGCTCTGTTCTTCTCCTCCCTGGTGCTCAGGGGACCTGCCACCTGGAGGTGTCCACTGAGACACTGGGCCATCTTCTCTTTCCCTGTTTTTTGTTTCCTGGAGATGCTATTTGGATTAACATTTCCGCCTCCTGTGCCCAGATATCTGTGTGGAAAAGAGAAAACTCCAAATGCCAGAGCTCCAGGAGCGTTTGGACAGCACTCCTGGTGTGACTCTTGGGGCTGGGCCTGTGCAGGGCCAGGGGTTGGACTGGATGATCCCTGTGGGTCCCTTCCAGCTCAGGATATTCCATCACTGTGTGTTATTTTTTTTTTTTTTTCACTACAGCAGTGAAATGATAAAATAGAAACAAACATGAAGCTGGGGTGGTTTGTTGGCACGAAATTTGTCTCAGGGAGAAGAACTGTGAGTCAACAGGGAAACAGCAACAAATTAATGAAACACAAACCACTGCATTAAACACAAACTATGGATTTTAAAGCCTCAGTCATGCAGAAAACACAGCAGTGGGGGATGACAGGGTTGAAGGGGGTCATTAGATTCATGTCTGGTCTTTTCCAACCTGTATCATTCTATGATTCTATGACTTATTCATGTTATAAATTGCCACAGCGGAGGAGCTCAGCAAAAATGTGCACAAATACACTACTTTTACTTTTTTTTTTTTTTTTTTTTTTTTTTTTTTTTTTTTTTTTTTTTTTTTTTTTTTTTTTTTTTTTTTTTCCAGAAAAATTGTATTCTCCCCATTTTGAGGACAGGGTGGATCTCCAGAGGCATTTCCATGTGCTTCCCATGAGCTATGGGAACAAGGATCCAGGGGAAGAGGAGGACTGAAAGCTTTAGGATTAGCTGTGGCTGGAGGATGTGCACTCACAGACAGGCACCAAATTCAGGTCAAAGCTGGGATTTCATTGCAGTAAACGGGGAAAAAATAAATCCTGATTCTACCCTTGGGATCTCCTAAAGAAAGGAAGCAAAATTGCTGCAAGTGATGCATGAATTTTCTTCCCCAGATATCCCTTCCCATGTGTGGGAGAGAACTTCAAAGGAGACGTGGAGTGAAATCTTTAGGACTGGCTTTGATTCCTCAGCGCTGCTGAATTTACCACCTGTGGAAAACTGGTGTAAAACCAGAAGAAATGCTGATGCCCCTGATCTGGTTTGGTTTTCCTTTGTTGGCCAGATTTTCCTTAAAATTCCAGAGGTGCAATTTAGACAAATATGAGATAGAGGGTAATTTTTTTCCCTCTCTAAGACATCTTTTCCTCGACCATGCACCTCTACAATTGCCTGGTTGCATTTAGGGGTCACCACGATCTCCTCTGAGAAACAACACTTTTTGAAGGGAAAAATCTCCAGGGGTTTTGTTGGAAGAAAAAGGGCAACAGGAATGAAAACACAAAGCTTGAACTGTTTTGCTAACAGTTTCATTTGTATTCCTCTAGATAAATATTATCACAATGCAGCAGGTCTTGTATGAAACATATAACTTGATTTTTAAGCCACAGATCTCCCTCTGTCTCAAACCTCTCCCGAGAGGAAAATGTTATTCTGTTATCTCGGTGCTAACAGTGAATTATTGGTCGAGTTAAACTGAATCCAGCTGCATCTTCCGTGCCTGAAATGAACATTTTAAAGATACAGTGGAGAAAGGCATTCATTAGAGGTCCCACACAAATCAAACTCCAAGAAACAAAGCACAACTGCACAGCACACCTTGAACTGCTCAGTGTGTGTTTGGGAATGTTGGCTTTGGAATGAGGGTTAAAAGAAAGTTCTGGTCAAAGCTCCAAAGTACTCAAATAACTTTGCAAATACTGCCCTCATTTTCAACTGAGACAGCAACTCAAGTCCCACTGAAATTCAGTGCTCTGGAAGAGTCACCCTCTGATCAGATGGTCTTATCAAGATGGGGGCAAATGTATTTCCAAAAGTGATTTCATTTTAAAAAAACCCCAAACACCTCTTCTAACCCTTCTGACAAACTTAGAGCCTTCATAATTTGACAGGGAGTGATAATGACTCCCATTGCTCAGCTGAATTTTGACGACCAAAAAGTTGTGTGGTTTTTTTTTTTTCATTTTATTTCTTTGTTTTTGTTTTTGTTTTGGGGTTTTTTTGTGCCCTGGCACAGGTTACCCAGAGAAGCTCTGGCTGCCCCTGGATCCCTGGAAGTGTCCCAGGCCAGGTTGGATGGGGCTTGGAGCAACCTGGGCTGGTGGAAGGTGTCCCTGCCCGTGGAAAGGGATGAACCTTAAGTTTCCTTCCCACCCAAACTAATCCATGATCCTGTGATTCCATGATCATTACAGTTCTGAGCATGGTCTCCTGAGCTCGTTGGTCTCTCTCTGCTTTTCCTTTGCCACTCTCCAGTCACTGCTGGAACATCCAGTTTGGTTTGGCAAACAGTCAAGGAAAGTGCACTCAGA
Organism: Empidonax traillii; assembly: GCF_003031625.1. Taxonomy (NCBI): domain Eukaryota; kingdom Metazoa; phylum Chordata; class Aves; order Passeriformes; family Tyrannidae; genus Empidonax; species Empidonax traillii. The sequence continues at coordinate 38,837 of NW_020957232.1, read as the reverse complement.
AAACAATGTTTTCAGACAGCTCTGCTTCCACCTGCCTTCCTGGAAGAACTCCCAGGTCTCCACTCCATTAAGGGCTTTGAAGTTCCCTCAGGAGTTTGGTAAGAAAACCTGGAGAACAAACCAAGCCCCTGCTCCCTCAGCCCCGTGGGCTCTTGTTAGTCAAACCCCCACTCGTGGATTTACACAGATGGAACATGTGCAGGGCCATTCCTGTGGATGAGTCTCTGTGTGAGCCTGGATGAGTTTCAGCTGAAATATCATCTCATGCTCCACTGGCTCTGCAGTTCTGTGGGCTGAGGCCCCGTTTGGTCCTCTCTGCTCAGCTTTGTGGGAACTCCTGCAGGGCTAAAATGGTTGTGAGCTGTTTGGCTGCATCTGGTGCCTATAAATCTACCCCTGAGCCAGGAGGAAAATTGCTGGACTCGGGGAGGTGTCCTGGTAAGCTTGAAGGGAAGAGCCGTCTGCTTCCTCATAAACAGCTGCCCTCTTTTATCCTTAAAAACCCCACTTTCTGTGCCTGCCAAAGATTTGGAAAATCAGCCCTGGACTCAGATTGTTTGGGAACCAGGATGCACAGTGGTGCTGTCACACTGGGCCTCATTTTTCTCCCTGAACTTCTTTTTGATGAGTTCATTTCACGTGTCAGGCATTTTGAAATGAAATATCTGGCTAAATACCTGAAGTCTGACTCCCAAAGATGGGAGAAAGGCTAATAATAGAATCCCAGAACAGATTAGCTTGGAAAGGATCTTAAAGCTCATCCAGTGCCAGCCACTGCCATGGGCAGGGACACCTTCCACCAGCCCAGGTTGCTCCAAGCCCCGTCTAACCTGACCTGGGACACTTCCAGGGATGGGGCAGCCACAGCTTCTCTGAATTCCTAATATTCCTGATGTTATTTTTACATCTTAATTGGTGTTTCCTTGTCCTCTTTGATCATCTTGTATGGAGAACAAAGTAAGGATATTCCCAGTGCGTCCTATTGCCCCTGGTGTCACTGGGACAATCACTGGTGTGATTGAGATGCTGGTAGAACTGTGACACAGCTGCTCAGCAGACCAAATATTGACTGTGGTCCCTGTTTTGAGCTTCACTCCTCCTCACCTGATTAACATCCTATCAGCTCAGTTCAACTCACACCTGAAAAACCACGGGGGATGGAAGGATTTTAATCCCACCCTGGAGACATCATTTTAGCTGCAGTTCCTCTCTATATTAGGCTGTAACAATGAGATGCACAGAAGTTTTGGGTTGCCCTCCCAAGCTCTCTGCTCCTGCCCTGCCTTTGGGTCATGGCTGGGTGCTTTTCTCTCTTTAGCAGAGCAGAGGGTCATGCAGAGAGCCCCAGCCATCCCTCAGCTGACAGGCCTCTCACCCCCACTCAGCCTCCATATTATTTGTGTTTTGGGTGGTGAATGAAATTCCTTTTTCATCTCTTTTATTCCAAATAAGGTCCTGTATTTGTCTGAAATGAAAGGTGCAAGATACCTTCATTAAAACACCCCAAATACCTCTCCAAACTCGGGCGTTGTTTTCAACCAGGTGATAAAAGGCTGACCTCCAAAAACTGGGATGAGCCCCAGTGACCCAGTCCCTGAGCTGGCTGGAGTGGGAAACCATCAGGGTGCTCCTTTTTGCCCAGGTCACCCCCCAGGGGCACGGGATGTCCTGGGGGATGAGGGGAAGAGCATTTGGGGATTACCCGAGGTTCATGGAGCGTTTAGGACAAGGCTGTGTGTGAGCTTGCTGTGTATTTGTAAAGCACGGGAGGTATTTCTTGTCTTATTTTTCCGTGCAGTGGGAAGAAAGGGGAGGGAAAAAACACAAGGTTTGTTTGCTTCTGGAGAGCTCAGGGCTCCCCGGATAACGAGCACTTGCAGTCTATTTACATCTGTGTAGGCAGCGGTGCCAAGGCTCTGCAGTCTGCTGTACAACCAGGATCACATTTCTCGGCCTGCCGAGCTCTAAAAATGAGAAACACCACCAGCACAAGGAGCCGGCGAGAGGAAAACGAGGCGCTGTAAATCCACCAAGCCGGGAAGGGTGGGCAGGGGGAGGGAGGGGGTTTGCGTGGCTGCGAACAACACAGGGTGATGTTCCCTGCCCTGGGCTCTGTGATGCGGAGATCACCCCGCAAATATTTCACAGTCCTAAGAGGGAGAAAACGACAGCTCTGAGGGGGCAGAGACGAATCTGCATCAGAAATAAGGGAGTGCTGAGAGATGGAGTTGAGATATATCCGGGAGGGGAGGTGCAGGATAAATCCTGGCAGGGTTCTTGCACTGGATGTGTTGGAAGAGCAGGAAAGCTTCAGGAGCCACGGGACTATTCACTGCTGATAACAGCACGGGGAAATGCAGCTCCTGTCCCTGCCAAATTGTTCCTTTTACACTGCAAAATAGCCCGGGTCAGCTGGTTCAAGATGCTTTTGTTTGAACAATACCACTCGGAGCCAGAGTACACACACACACACAGACACACACACAGACACAATCAGCAATCTGTGCTCGTGTGATGGCCCTGCTGATGGAGCAGGGCTGCAGGATTTAAAGGAGGCACATCCAGCGTCAGTCTGACCAATTGATGGCAGCAGCTTTTTTGGTTGGTGGAACTCATAAACCTTCCATTCTGGATCAGGGCTGAGAGTTTTCAGGAAGGCAACGGAAAGATGAGGGCACGACACTGGAAATAGTTATTCATCCCGTCTGGATCTTCTCACATCCATTCCCTGCCTATATAACTTTTTCTTGATGGATATATATTACACAAATGTGCTCCTCAAAGTGCTGCTTGAAAAATCAGGCCTCTTGATGCTTTCTGAGCTGTTTGACTTCCTCACCTTCCCATGAAAATCGCCGAAGGAGCACCACACTCCACATTGGGAAGCACCACTGGTCCAACTACCACCATGTAAACCCCAGAATCACAGAGAGATTTAGGTTGGAAGGGATCTTAAGGATCACCCTGCCATGGGTAGGGACACCTTCCACTAAACCAGGATGCTCCAGCCTGGCCTGGGACACTTCCAGGGATCCAGGGGCAGCCACAGCTCCTCTGCCCAACCTGTGCCAGGGCCTGCCCACCCTCACAGGCAAAATATACCATGTAAACCCACCCTCCCCATGTTTGCTGGCATTAATAAAAGCAGAGGAGCTGTGGGTGGCTAAACTGAGCTGTTCACCCCGAGGGTCCCTCTCATGGCAGTGACTGAGAACAACTTGACTCATTATTACCCCTGTTCTTCTGAGGTGCCAATTCCTCTCTGCAGACACGGCCTCAGAGCAGCTGACAGTCTATTAGGGGAATTTATTAGGTGTGTGCACTTTTTTTTTTTTTTTTTTTTTTAAGAAACCACAATGAAATATTTGCTTTTGTTTATTTATTTACATTCAGCCCACACAGTTCATTTACGTAGGGAAAATACACACACAAAAGGCAACCTTGCAGCCAATTTTCCCCAGTGTCAGGCGTCTCATAAAGTTTAGTGCCACAGGGAGAAATGACAGGGTATTTCCTACACTGGGGACAGGTCAGGAGGCTGAGAGATAATAACAGCAGCTTCCAGCTATCAAGAGAGCTTGGGTTATGATGCAAATAATTGTTGCTGCCATTATCTTTGAAACCAGACATTTGCAGAAAAAGCCAGCATATCACTACTACTTCTAAAAAGACTTTTTTTTTCCCCCCACGCTGTAATAATTCAGCTGAGAATGATATGACTGAGTTGAAATATGAAGGGGGAAAAAAGCCATTTCTGTAAATGACAGAAAGGATTAATATAATTCATCTCCTATTTACTAGTGGTCTTCTGTTGTCAGGATGTGCTCAAAAGTACACATAAATGGAAACAAATTGCAAATTATTTCAGCAATATTCTGTCAGGTGAACCTGATATGAAAACTCCTAAATAAATCACCTGGCATGTTTGTAAAATAACCCTGCAAACAAACAAACTAACAAATCTCAGTGGAGGCAGCTTGCAGCTGTTTTATTACACTGACAAATGTGGGACAGGGCTCTGGAAAGGCAATGAGGCACCAGGCACTGAGTTTTCGTGGAACACCTTACCAGAGCTGGGGGAAAAAAGGGCAATACGTTCCTCCCAGTGGTGAGGGTGGAGGGGGTTGTGGGGCACGTCCAGCTGAAGGGGGGGAGAACAGAAGGGCACAAAAACCCCAACAAAGAACGTCCCCAAACCTCTTCCCTCTGCCAACTGTCCCCAAACATGGGAACACCAAACCTTTGGAAATGTTATCCTCCCTGGGTATTCCGCACTCACCAAGCTAGACTCGTTCCTGTGGGTGACTGGATGATCTTGGAGGTCTTTTCCAACCTTACTGACTCCATGGAAATGGCAGCCACTGGTTTATTACCCCAGCCCTTCCCTGCCCTGAAGGTACAACTGGGAAAATCTGTGTCACTGGATTCTTCACTCCAGCACTGGCTGGCTCTGGAGATCCCCAGGCAGTGCCTGCGACACGAGGGAAGCAGCTGGATAGCTCTTGGTCACACAGATTTCAGCTGAGGGACAGCCTTGGGATCCCAGAAAACTTGATTATCAGTCCTCAGGCTCTGTTTGGAAAAGTTCTCGTGGTAGGATGTGATTTTGTAGCTCAGTCCTTCAGGGCATCACTTGGCTCTTTCTACACCAGTCTCAAGACTGTTTTGTTATTCTCCATCACCTCCATCATAACAAATAATTTAGGGATGTATCATTATCCCAAACACTTTGCTGAGGTCAATATATTTTACTGCATTTTTTGATTCTGAAAGGGAAACAAATCAGAGAGGTGCAGCAACCAATGGCTCATCAAAAGCTTTACCATTCTGGACCAACGCCAGGGATTATTTCAGCAGGGATGAGCTGAGATTTAACACACACACCTTCCTTGAGCCTTAGCATTTCCTTTCTTGGCCATCACTCTGAATAGTTTTCTTTTGGAATCATTCAGTTTGTTTCTCTCTCATCTTCTTTTACAGCTTTTTTTTCTGCACTTTGACCAAGGTGTGCAGTCCCAGCTGGGTTGATAAAAATAACTGAGGTATTTTAGGCCAGGAGTGGAGCAGTTCCAGGGCTGTTAGCAGACATTGCCTTGGTATCTCCTCATACTGGACAAAAATGAGCAGGAAACTTGAATTTCCACCTCTCTTTCTCCAAACTGGGGTGGTCATTGCTCCAGTGACCAACATCCTGGGGCTCATGTGCTCTAAATTCTCAAGGTCCCAAATTGAATATTGTAGAAATAGCTGGAAAAGAAAAAAAAAACCAAAACAAAACCTCCCCCAAGTTTTCAAAGTTTTTTGTGTTGTCCAAACTCATTTCCCCCTCTGTTTCCTGGTTTGGATGTCATCATTTGTGATGAGAAGTTTCAACATCTTTTAAAAATAAGAAAAGTCACAGGGTTTTATTTTTTTTTTCCTGCAACTCCCACACACTAATTTATTTGTGAGGCATTCCAATGGCTGCTGACAAAACCCAACAAATTACAAAGCAATCGTTATTTTAATGACTTATTTAGGGAGTTACACTGTCAGAAATCATGTGTGACCCCCCCAGGGAGGAATTATTCCAAGTCCTCTGAGGGTTGTTTCATTGCCCAGGACAGACCAGCTGAGGTCTCTGGAGCTGCAAATCCCCAAATTATTTCTAAACTAAAGATCAGGTTTGACTGCCCTTTGCAATTGTTGATGCTCTTACTGGTCTTAAATCTCTGACGTGGATTTGTGATTGAAAAGTGTGGCTAGAACAGGAGAAAATATCCTCATAAAACCCTTTATAAAAGACCCCAGCAACTCACAAAGTTTTCTCTCTGATTTCAGTCTGACAGTTCTGACACCTTCAGAGTGGGTTATGTTGTTACTGCAGCTAAAACAGGAACAGATTGAAAGTTTTCCTCGGTTTTCAGGATCTCTCCAAACAACTCCCAGTGAAGAGAGAGGAACACTTAGTTCAGTGACTGTAGGCAGGAGGGAAACTCAGGTGCCTTTTTGATTTTTAACAGCATCCTGTGCTCTGCTTCTGACATGACTTGTTGTTCCATCAAAGGAGGAAACCTATGGAAGTGAGAAATTACTTTTCAGGCATTATAGTATTTACTGTTTGAACTAGAAGACAAACACAGTTGCCCTTTGTCTGGTTAATTTGTAGATTTATAAAAAGTCAAGGAACTGCCTTATTTTAATCCAGTAAAAACTAGTATTTTTCTATGCTTGTATAAGCATTTATATTTTCTCTTCATTATAAATAATAATATTAGTACTACTTCTGTATTATTCTATACCATAGTATTGCCATTAGTGCTTCTGTGCTGATGCCATCTCAAACCCCAGAGGGGACTGGAAGCTCACAGAGTCATCACGACGGGATTTCACCAACTCAGAATAAGAGAATAAAAGTGCTGTAGAAACTTCGTAAACTTAATAGATGCTACGAGCTAAAAACCAGAAGGAATTTGCCCTGACTCACAATGAAGGTCACTGGAAGTCCCTTTCCAAGGAGAAATTCCTGCTGCTGTCCCACCTGAGCCTCCCCTGGTACAGCTGGAGGCCGTTCCCTCTCCTCCTGTCCCTGTTCCCTGGGAGCAGAGCTCGACCCCCCCTGGCTCCCCTCTCCTGGCAGGTTATCCAGCTTGGAAGAGAGAACTGGGGAGGCAAAGTGGAGCAGTGTCTTCCTGAATCCCATCTATTTTGGCTCTGTGTGTGACTCTGACAGCTGAACAAATGCAGGATGACAATTATCTCCTGTTTTACTCCGTTGAGCACAAAGTCTCTGATTGTGGCCTTGTCCCTGCTCATCCTTGGGCCATCAGCAAGATGTGTCCCCTCCTTGCTTGATTTTCCCATGGACAGCTCCCAGCTCTACCACCTGATCTGCTCTTGAACTACATCAAATAGCTCCCAATGTCTTCCCTTCCAATCAAATCCCCTTTTCCCCCCATCTCGACTCAATGGCAAAAGTGGAAAATGTTTTAAGCAGTGTTAATAGAGCCCCATTTGGTACTTACATCCTAGATTAAGGTATCAAACACAGTTTAACATTCCAAATATCTCCTGTCTGGCAGCCAGGAAATGATGCCATAATTTTAATGTACATGGCCTTATTAAATTTTGCCTCTGTAATAGCCAATCTGTTCTAAGGCAAAGGGAAGAGCAATATATCACAGATATATCCCAGATATTACACCCCAGCACTGCAAAGATAAAGTTTCAAATATACACTTATGGGCCTGCTATCTGAGGATCTTTATTTGGAATGTCTTTCTTAAATAACTTTATTTCTCTTGCAAATAAACCAAGAACTCAATAAACCATTACAGGCAGGGAGAGGAGGCACCTGGGGAAAGGGGGCAGGAGGGGGAAAATAATGAGGAATAAATGCCATGTGCACAGTCTGTGTAAAATCCCATGAAAATGGGGCAGTCCTGCCTCCCTCCTGCCCCCAGCCATCCCTTCCCACTGCTCCACACACTTACCTGGGCCCAGGGGGGCAGATCAGTTCACTGACCTGATTGAAATTCAACTCTGGAGAGGGGGAAAAATTGCTTCCCACCAACTCCTGGAACACACCTGAATGGGTATTTTAACCATCACGAGGAAATAAGGGACAGAGCCAAGGGAGTGGTGTAGGGGGGAAAGGATTCATCAGCTGGTTGTGAAACTCTGCTGCAAGGAAATGCAGTCAGATTTAGGAAAGACCTCAACAAAGCCAGTGGAAACTTGAAATTTGTGTTTTGCCAGTTTCAGGTAGTTTAATGCAGCAAAAACCAATGCCCACAATTCCCAGAATTACTCCTTCAATTTTATTTTGACTTTCAAGGCAAAATATTTCTTTATTTGTGTTGAACTGAGGCCCTCCTTAGAAATCCACCTCAGAGAAACTTTATTACTTTGCCACTTCTGCATTTCCCAGAGCCCCTCAGGAGATGCAAACATTAGAAATTAGCCTGTGCTGTCTCCAGGATAGTATTTCCATATTCATATTATCCATATTTATAGATATGAAACCCTGTATTTCCTGAGACTCACAGAGCAACCTGAGCGAGGTGAGTCCAACCATTCCAAAAAAGAGGGAGAAAAAGAAATGGTTTGGACACATTGGCAAGACTGAGCAGTTCCTAACCAGCTTTCACAGCTGAAGTTCAATTTTGTCCTGCTCCCAGTAAATCCAAAGGAGTTTGACACTTCTTTCCAAAGCCAAAGAAAATTGTCCATTTGAATCTGGAGGTCAGCAAAGGAGTAAAATGGGAATAATCCTCTTGTTCCCTGTCTTTCCTCATTCCTCACCTGAATAAGAAGGTTTGCCCCTATTTCCAGCTGATTCTGCAGATGGGGAAAGGTGACCTGGTCCATCCTGCAGCTGGGCAGGTGAACTAATCCCCCCTCCCCAATTCCTGGGAGCCTCCTGCTGAGCTCCAGCAGGTTGGGGTGGCCCCGTTTCTGTGCCCTTATTTCCCCTCTGCTTTCCATTGTTCAGATTTCAGCCTCCCAGACTGGGAAACACCTCTGGCTGGATGTTCCCAGCACACCAAGCTCGATAAAAGCACGCCTAGATGAAAATATCCTCCAATTTCCCAGGTTAATGGTTTTCTTTCTTTCCCCCACCACCCCAAAACCAAACCAACAGCCACCACGAACAGCGTGAACAAGCAGTTAAGGTCAAATAACACATGGAATCGTTGTGTCAGTGCTGCCAGGGGATCATAGGATGGTTTGGGTTGGAAGGAACCTTTAAAGTCACCAGGTCCACCCTCCTGCAATGGGCAGGGTCACCTTCAACAAGACCTGGTTGCTCAGAGCAGTTTGAGTGACCTGGAGTGTTGCAGGTGCTTGTCACTCTGCCCTTTGGTGAGTTTGCCTTGCTGGTCAAAGTTTACCTTCAGAACACACTGATTTTGGCATCATTCAAGAATCAAACCTGGATAAATGAAGCCTTGCTGCTGAATTTTCTGCTCCTGCCCTCCCTGGGCTGTTCCCAGGACCCACAAAAGTCAACAGAATTAAAGCTTCCCACCGAAGTCACTGGAACTTTAGATCTTTCTGCTGTGGCTAATTAATCTTGTTCATTAGTTACTCCCCAGGTCCCATCCCCTCTTCCTCATCACTCCGTGCTGGTGCACATTATTCTTGTCTTTTGAGCATTAATTGTTGCTGTGCATGCCCTTCCTGTCATGTGCTAAGATTAAATCCCCCCAGATATCCACCTGCCTCCTTTTGCCAGTGCTTCAGAGGCTGGGGAGTGAGGATGTGGCAGGTGCAATACAGGCCAATTAAAAAGCAAATTTGTGCTAACTGATGGGTAATCTGCAGTGGAAATCACAGGTGACATTATGGGATGCCTGGGGAAAATTTTCATTAAACAAATTCTTCCACTGCTGGCACACAGCTCTGACACCTCCACATGCTGTGGCTGTTGCAAGGAACTTTGTTCCCAGACTTTCACCCTTGGATTTTATTCCTGTTGCTCACTGAATCTGGCATAAATCACTGGCCTTCTTTTCTAAACCACGGGACAAAGGAAGTCAGGGCTAAAGTTGGCAAAGAGCTTTTCATTGACTTCATTTCTTTAGCCATGAGAAGGACAAAAAAAACCCCAAACCCAAAATGACAACAACAGTAACAACAAAACCCCCAACAGCAAGCCCACAACTCTTTAATATTTCTACATATTTAATAGATATTATTGTTAGAATGATTACTATTATTGTTATTATCATCTGCAAAGCCGTGTCACCTGTAGTCAGTATCAGTTCAGAAGCAGAGCTCAGTGTCCACCACAACCCCTTCCTTGGAGAGGAAAACAGTTTATTGGGAAAAATCCCTGTTAAATTGGAGCTCTGTGAGCACAAATCAGGCAAAGGATGGGAGAGGAGGGCAGGGTGTCCTCTGCTCCATCCATGGCATTGCCAGGCAGGAATTGCTGCTGCTTTTGGTCTCCTTTGCAGATTATTTAAAAAAATCCTGTGTTTCCCTCAGCAACTCTGAGCTCAGACTGCTTCTATGCCAGAAGACACTGACTGACAACAACTATATATATATATATATGTATATATTTATATGTGAGGATGAAATCCATGCTCACCAACTGGCAAAACAAGTGTGGCAGCAGCTGAACGTGGGACCTACTCTATTTTACATTTCCATGGTCTGGAAACTCAATATATTAAAGATTTACCATATATTTTACAGGGTTTGGATGAGATTTCACATATAATAAATGGTACAGTTAATAATGTTATATAATAAATGTTATATACTAACATACAGCAGTGACTAAGTGGTGCAAAGTATCTTTTTTTCCTCCTGTCAATACAACTTTTGGGAACATTATCCCAGACTTGCACCACACAAAAGCAAAATGAAAGGGAATTGTGGGAGGCAAAATCCTTCCTGAGTGGCAATTTCCACTTCCCATTTGAAAATATCGATCCAGGGTTAGATGACGTTTTCCCCTCGCATTGTGTGGAGCTCTTGAAAGATGTTTTCCCTTTTGTTGCTTTGGGGGAGCATAAAATAACCAATCAAATCCTGGCCTGAATCCCTGCAAAGCTAAAAGGCTGCTTGAACATGGTCCAGCAGGCTGGGCAGGGCTCGAAGGAAACTGCTTGTCCCATGCCCTGGGTGGTGATTCTGGAGATCAGCTACTGCTTGTCAAGCAGAAGTGCAGCTGGCCCCAAATTCCCTGCACTTTGGCAAATAAAAGGAATGAGGATTAAAATGTTTGTGGCTGTATAGGTATTTGCAATCCCTTTCTAGGTAGAATGAACCCTTTCCTGTGTTTCCTTCAGGAATGCACCTCTCAGCAGTTCAGGTGTTTGGCTCCACTCAGGGACAATCCTGCGGTGAGGCATTCCCTTGGCACAGCAGGTTTTCTGGGAGCTTTAGAAAAGGTTACAAAAAAAGGGGCAGGGGAAGTCAAACCCTCCTAAAGCTGGATTTCCAGGTGGGGATCAGGGAGGTTTACCCAAATTCTTGTTTAGGTGATCTTTAGACCCGACAGCCCCAACATTCCCAAAGCAGAGTTACCGACACAGCTCTAGAATAGAGACCATCCCCACAGAAAACAACCATCAGATAGAATGGTGGAATCCTGGAATGGGTTGGGTTGGAAGGGACATTAAAGCCCATCCCATTCCACTCCCTGCCCTGGGCAGGGACACCTTCCACCAGCCCAAGTGGCTCCAAGCCCCGTCCAACCTGGCCTGGGACACTTCCAGGGATCCAGGGGCAGCCACAGCTTCTCTGGGTACCCTGTGCCAGGGCCTGCCCACCCTCCCAGCAAAATATGAGGCCTTCCTGTGCTTCTAAATCACACATGATGGATTTTGGTGTGTAATTAGAGAGTGCTTGTGTTCTAAGTAATGCTGATTTGGCACACAGAGGTGCTGAGCTGATAAAAATGAAATGCATCTTCCCCAGTACTGGGGTAACGTGTCCTACAGGTGCTGCAACTTCAAACACTCAGGGTAGGTACATATTTATTCACTGTGGCTGGGAGCATGATCATCACTTTCTATAATATTGTATCTGCATGCAGGGCTGTGTTTCGTGCTGGATTTAGAGGTTTCTGTTAAAAAGCCCTCTCTGAGACAAAGATTTGTGCTATTTGTTTTGACACAGTGCCTCTACATAACAAGCAGCCTGTGCTGGTTTTACAGATGTATTTTACATAATCACCTACTCCCGTGACAGGGAGAGAAAAGCCTCAGAATTGTTGTGCTTGTGTGTGTTTTATTGATTCATCCAATTTTAGTGGGGCTCTTTATTAAAGAAAGATTTTGGAACAAGGCAGCACCTCGACTACCAAATCGACTTCCATCCAAATTTTAATTTTAAGATAAATCTGAAAATAAACCCCTACAGTTTTTAAGCAAAAAAACAATATATTGAGTATCAGGATCTGATCTCTTTGTGCTTAAATTATCACACTCCATCATTTTCCTCCCTTATTTTGTTCCCAGGGCTTGGGGCAGCTTAGTATTTCTTTTCTATTCAAGCTCTAAGGCAGGAGGAAATAAATAAACAGCATCTTTTACAATCACAGGGTGTCAATACGCATGCCAGATTAATAGCTCTGGAGAATGATGATCTCTGATACAATCAGAGAGAAAGAATTGGGTCTGCAGGAAAAATAACAGTAACAAAATGTGTTATCTGCCTTTCTTCAATATTTCTCCACTCCTCGTTTCGCTGGATGGGGAGGGATGAACCTGGCAAGAGGATGGCAGGACTACCCTGATTGGGATAATTTAACATAAATTTTACAGTGTTTAGCAGTCCTTTTCTCTAACAATTCTTTGTAATTGCACATAAGTGATGGTTTATATCAGGATAAACCTGGTGGGTTCTGGTTTTAATGTGTCTGCAGGAACAAGAGTTGTGCTTCTCAAAGCCAATTTTAAATCAGAGCAGGGAGCCTTGAAACAGTTTTTGCCTGGAAAATCACGGGCTTGGGTTTTTAGTTCCATTGTCTCTGTCACTTTGAGTGACCCTTTTAGGGGAGGGATCACACTTTTTGCTCCTGGATGATGATTTATCCTTCTTTTAAATCCTGAGGAGGAGGCCACTGCTTCACATCATGCCATGATGTCCCAGAGCATCCCAGAACTTGCTTGCATTTGGTGGCTCCTTCTTTTATTGTTCTTTCAGTGACAGTCTGTCCTTTGTGAATAACGACCCTAAAGACCCAGAATAAAACGTTGGTGTTACAAAAAATAAAATAAAATAAAAAAAATCTTTTACAAGGAGGAGAAGAAAGAGGCAAAGGATTTAAATGAAGCCTGACAAACCAAGTTATTATACACTGTTAAAAAAAAGCCCCCTTCTGGCTGAAAACCTCAGTGATAGGTAATTATATTTCTAAATGAGGCAATCACTGTTAAGCTATGAAGAATATAATTAATTTTATAACATTCTGTAGTGTTGTAGTCAATACAGATAATAGACTTTTTGAGATATTAGCTGTCCAAACACAGTCAAGTAATTTAAAGGATCTCATTGTGCCTTCTCTTAACTGAAGTCAACAGTAATAAAGCCCTTCTCTGTCACTCAGATAAACTCAGGCAGTGCCTCAGTTTTGCTGAAATGAATGAAGTGAGTATAATAAAAGGAGGGCAGCTCTAGTTCCCAGACATTCAACCACTTTCCAGCTTTATTTCAGAAGTTTTTTGCTTAAAAGTACAGCACACTTTAGTTTTCTGTAATCTCACTGATTAGAGCTGATTTATGGGAGAGAGAGAAAAAGAAAAAAGAACCAAATAGTCCAAAAATCTAAGGAATAATCACTCTTTCAGATTAGGGACCATCAGAGTCACTATCTTGTATCTTATCAAGGACAACAGAGAATTATACAGAGGGAAATTCATGAAGGGAAATAGGAAATGTGTGGGGAAAAGTTTAGAATTAATAATTAAATCTTTAGACCTCAGAGAGCAAATCTCTGAGATCCTAAACCAAACGTGTTTGCTTTCTTTTCCTGAAAAATTAATTTATTTACATATCTTTATGTGTAAGTATAGCCTTCTGTTTGTAAAGAGATTGATTCTGGTTACACGATTCCTTTCTTTCTATGCTCCCTGAAGGTAATTAAGGCCCTGAGCAACCTGGTCTGGTGGAAGGTTTCCCTCCCCATGGCAGAGGATTGGAGCTGGATGGTCTTTAAGGTCCTTTCCAAGCCCAACCGTTCTGTAATTCTTTGATTTTAGGAATTTGGGCAGGTACAGTGATCAGCTCAGGACTGCAGAAAATGCACACAGTGAGTTTTGTGTCTGCCATCCCTACACCACTTCTTCTGCCTGTTTAAAAACTGCAGATTGATGCAAACCAACCAAACACTTATTGATGGTAACTTGCGGAAAGGATCTGGAACCAAGCCTATATTTCTGTGACAACAGGCAGTGCAGTATTTTGGCTCAAGTTTCTCCCAGGGCAGTCAAGTACCACCAAAGCCCAGTCTCCTACTCAAATTCAAAGCAGGGATCACTGTTACTTCTGCTGCCCCTCACACCTGACTGATGATATGTCCATCCTGACTGATGTCATGGGAAAAACAGGAGGTGCTTTCCAAGCTGATGGGGGAAAATGCTGTGGAGATGGCACTGCATTTAATTATCAGCGTGAAGGGAGATTGTGAACATAGAAAATATTGCCTGGCTCATTCCAAGGACACAGAACTCATCTGCAGGAAGGATGCAGTTATTTTACCTCTTGATTGCACAGAATATTTTAGTTGTCACAGGAATCCTTAAGATGCACATGTTCCTTGTGTATTCCTCAAAGGAATACTGAAATTAGTCCTTGCAGACTGCACTGCAGTCACTGGTGGTATAGTAAAATAAGACTTCATTTATTTAGCTATTGCCTCCTTGGCTAAATTCTATTCGAAAAAGGATTGTGATTTTATATTTACAGCAACTATCCCTGTTGTGGGAAAGTCTTAAAAGGGAACAGGAACCATGTCATTATGCCATATAACCTTTTTCTTCCTCTTTCTCTTCTGCTTCTTTCCTTCAGAAGGATGGAAAAGAAGGAATAATCTGCATGTTTCCACCACCACCTCCAGCTTCTTCTTCCACGTAAATCCATCTCTCCTTGCCATGAAATCTTTGCTCTCCCTCTGATGGGGGCAGCTTCTGAGTGGGAAAGCTGAATGCAATTTAATAAATCAAACAGATTAATAGAGAGAAAAACAAGAGACTATTAAATAAGAGTCTCAGCAATTAGATGAGGAAAGGAATTAAATGGCTTAATTGGAGGGCCTGAGCATTATTCACTGCAGGGCTTAATTGGAATTAATACGTAGTGTACACACATTTATATATGTCATAAATGGGTGGCTCTTTAACAAGGAATACTGAAGTAATAGGAAAAAGGATTAATTCTTATATTTTCACCGAAAGTGCTTATTTAAGGTCTGGCAAACTGCTGTTTTAATGAGGCTATTTAAATGTAGAAATAAGAGTGTTGGGAATGAGACAAGGTTCAGCTGCTGGAAGAGCTCTCAGAGTTCAAAGTGAAATGAATGTGGTTGTTTATCCTTTTTTTTTTTTTTTTTTTTTGCTGTTATTTTCCCATCATCTGGCCCAGCCTTCTGGAACAATGGCCATTTTAACTGCAGGAGTGGAACTGGAACAGTGGGGACTGGCAGGGTTTGTCACAGCCTGTTGGAATCACTTCAGTGCAGCGTTTTTCAAGGGGTAGGATGGCTGGGGCTGTGCAAATTGCAAGGTCACTGGGTTGTATTTTCCCTGCTTTCCAGAAAAAAAACAAAACAAAACAAAGCATAAAAATGGTTGTTACTCTTTGGCTCAGTTACAGAAGCTCCAAAGCAAAAGCTCAAGGTTGGTGAGAAAACTGGGTTTGGGCCTTAGCAAAGGAAAGTGGATTTTTAGGCATTGTCAGGAGTAAAGAGGCTCATTTAATGACAGAAATATCGGTGGATTTCTCTGATCATTTTTAAGCAGCTTCTGAAGGCAGGTCCTGAGGTTGCCCAGTTAAAATGTGTTTATTTTTAGGTGGGACTCCAGCATCAATCCCTCTAACTAAGACTGAGATTCCAAATCCTGTGCCACAGCACCCAAAGAAATATTCTTTGTCTCCCTCACGAGAAAAACAAGGAAAAAAAAAAAAAGAGTATTATCATGGAACTGTCCTTCAAATTGCATCCTCTGACCTGGGGACCTCTTGGATCAGTGTTTGGCTGAGAGTCTGTGGAATTACCTAATGATGTGCTTTATAATTTCACCTTTTTTGGGTAAACTCTGTTGCTGTGGAACTGGCTGTGCAGTGCAGAAGGGATTTTTGGGTGTTTTTCTCATGTTCTAGTGACTAATCCCACACAAAACACATTCCCTGATGATAAAATATTGGCTGAATTCCTGTTGAAAAGAAAATAAGCTACTTGGTAAATAAAAGAGGGATTTATTTTCTCCTTGTGTTACCTGTTCATTAAAAAAAAAATGGAAAAAATAGCCAATGGCAGGAACATAATCCCTTGTTTTATCATTGCACACAGAAATATCTGGTTTGAGGACAAAGCAGCAGGATCAGCTTAGAACTGGAAAACTGGAGGCAGAGAAAAACAGAGTTTACTAAATTGTAGTAGAATTAACAGGTGATAGCAAAGAAACAAACCCAGAACTGAATTTTGCTCATTCGTTATAAGCTCCAACACAATTTAATGACCTTGTTAGGTCAGTATTTTCACTGCTGAAAAGTTTATTTCAGCCAATGTTTAATCACTCATGAATATATTCCAGGTCTGTAATAGCATTTTCCCAATAGATATATCAAACTGATATTTCACAGCAGAGAAAAGGGCCTCCCACCGGCACAATTTCCATCTCTGCACATGATTATTAATGTATACATGTTATATTATTCTACTTTCATATAATTATATATAAAATTCATATATTTAAATATATAAAATGGTATATTAATATATATTGATGACCTTCTTTGTCCATGCCAGGCGTCTCAAGCCCACGAATGCCGACGTTGAGATGTCAACCCCTTAAAAATAAAACCAAAATAGTGAATTAACATCATGAATGAGCTTGGGAATAATGCCTTAATTTACCAGAAGTCACTGTTGTGCATGAATTTTTATTATTCTTTTTTATTTACCGTGTATTTACCCACTCAAAGTGTGGCCAGACTTTTCTGCTCTGCAGTGAATCACAAGCAGGTGATACGGACAACGCCGTGGCTTTGAAGACAATCTGAAATTATGAGCTCAAACTGACTTGAAACTTGAATTAGCTCGGATTTATTGAGGCAGTTTATTGGAGGTTTTTTTTTTTTCCTTGAAAATCCAATAATTACATACTTGCTGCTCTTCTAATTGGATAAGGTTGTCATCACCTACCGCCGGGTCACTGACTGCAGGAACAGCTTAAATGTTCTTTAATGCCCTTTAATGGCAAAGCCTCCATGAGCACAGGAAACCAGAGTTAGCAGAGCTCGTGTCAGACTTTGTGAGGCTTTGTGAGACTCTAGATTTTCTTTTTTTTGTTGGTCTATAAACCAATGACTTCTCGTGAGAAATGGCGTGTTTTGTGACCAAAAATAGCTCACATCACTGTGGTGAAAAGAAGGGGAAGCTGTAAGAGTGTTCAGGTGAAATAAGTCATTAAATACAGATTTTCACAGGGAATTAATGTGATTTATATTCACAAAAGTGATGGGAAAACTACCTGGTTTTTTCCCCTGTTTTCAGGCTTTGGCAGTGACCCAAGGAGCTGCTGTGGAAATGTGTGAGGCAGTTTTACCAAACACATGGCTGTGCTTCCACATGGAACTAAAACTGGGGCTTTCTGCCCTGGATCCATGGTGGAAAAAAACACACCAGTCCTATTTTCATGAGATCTCAGCTGTGTCAAAAATGTAACAACAGAGCACCCTGTTTTTATGAGTTTAAATATTCAGGCTGGGATATTTGCAGCGAGGATGTCCTTAATCCTGATAAAAGCTGGGGTGATATTTTCTGCCTTTAATTAGGTGCTTGAGGGTCTGGGAATCAGGGAAAGGGAAGGTGAGTGTTGGTCAGAAAGTTTTCCTGAGACATTATGAGGTACTGCTGTTCATGTATGTATATGTATATATATGTGTTCAAGGCTAGAAAGTGAAAAGTGGAGATTTTTATTGTCCTTTCCTACCTGAAAGTTCCATTTTCACTACATTCCCAAGCTTCTACCCCATTAAATGTGTGTGCAAACACACACAGGACGTCTCCAATAAAAAACAGCATAAAACCTTTAGATTCTATTAAAAAAGAAACCTCAAACTGCTTAAGAACCAGGCTTTCTTTTACACCCAGGAGAACATTTCTGGGCAAAATGCAATATTCCATTCTTAGCTTCCTTTGCAGATAACTGAAAGGAAGGGGTGGGAAGACTTCTTTAATTCTTTTTTTGTTACTTTGCTCCCGCTCAGACATAGAGAAATCCTTTTAAAAATCCATTTAATCCCGGTGTGCAGGAGGAATTTGGCTATTTTTGATGTTTACACCAATTTAAGAAGAGCCCAGCTACTCCAGACTTACTGTTGTCCTTGCTGGAATACTCGGGAGCAGATTAAAGCAGCCAATTTGTCCCACTGAAGCAGCACAAGTTTTTGTGCTCCAGCAGCGTTTTATACTAAAGCAAAAGGAAAAAAAAAAAAAAGGCACTTTTTCTGTGTGTTTTTGTATATATATATATAAAAAAAATCCCCTCTTTCCATCCTTCGACCTTCTTGGCAGTGCCTGACTTGTGTTTGCAGCTCTGGGAGCTGCAGGTGTGGGGTGGCACAGGGTGTGCCAAGCACACGGTGGCAGATTTCATCTCCACTCACAGAAATTGCACAGTTTCAAATCTCTTCCAGCTCCCTCAGCTGTGTTTACGTGGTTTTTTTACCTCCTCTGCTGCAAACACTTCTGTGGTGCAGCCACACAAAGCCCATCTTGTGGGTGGTGTCTCTCTCCTTGTTCCCAAATATTTTGTCACACGTTCCTTCTGGAGGCTCAGAAAATTTTGGTTACAGGGGAAAAAACAGATGAGAGAAAAGGTGAAAATACACTTCTTGCTCTCTGAGACCCCCGTGGTTTTTTTATTGACAATATTTATATATTATTATATAATATATAAATATTGTCAATATAAATATTATATATTATAATATATATTAAATATTAATATTTAATAATTTATATTTATATTTATATTATTTATATTTATATTTATAGTTAATATTAAATATATATATTATAATATATAAATATTATATATTTTTACGAACAGATTTTAGATTTAAAAAACCTTTATTCATACGCAGCATAAAAAGAACGCAGGAATTTTTGACACAAATTCCATGAAAAAAAATGTTTGGAAAAAATCAGTTCGTTTGCAAGATACCAAGCAGTGTGAGATTTGCATCGGGGATTTTTGTGTCCACGTTTCCACAGGTTTTGCTCCTATCACTTTAAAAAAGAAAAAAAAAAAGAAAAATGCTCTAATTTTTGTGGGTTTTTTCCAGTGGTGGTGAAATTTGTGAGCTGCTGATGCAGCGATCCCAACAAGGACCACATCCCCTTGGTATTTTTTTGTAGATATTATTCCCCAAAAAAAAGACATTGCATTTGAGTGTCAATCTTCAGTGCCATTCTCTACTGGCTTATAGGATGAACTATGGGTCCAAATTCTTTACACCAAGGATAAAATAATTGATATATTCGCTCTGTAATGGTATTATGTAATGTAATGATGCTATGTAATGTAATGATATTATATATTGGAGTATATAATTATTAATAATTCATTATTTATTTAAAGAATTAGTCATTCTATGAAATAATTATTAATAGAATTGTCACATGTATGGCCACTCCACCTCCTCATCTTTCTAGGAAGGTTCTTCACAGGGAAAAATATGATTGGGTAGGGATGAAGCACCTGGAATTTAGTGCTTAAATGCTTTTAGGAAGTCCTGGGCTGTTTGAATGTTTCCTATGCTTATCCCACATACAAAAATACAAGACTAGACCAAGAACATACTTGAGAATACACCAGAAAAAGCGATGTGATGCCCTCTTTTCCATATTTGTCTCTCCTTGAGCAGTTTTGGGATGACTTTGATTAATTTTTATTCTCATGTCTAATTACTCTGTGTTCAATCATCATCTTCATGCCAATGGGTACAATGTTGTTTCCCAGTGAATTTAATAAATAAGCCTATGAAATTAAGAATGAAAACATGAGCTTTATTCACGTTTAAAGGATTGCAGCCTCTCAGATTGTTCTTGTTGTTGTTTCTGGAGTAGGAAGGTGGTTTTGGCATGGTGGGAAATACCAGTCATGTGAACCTGACTCAAACTCTGTGTTTGACAGAACTGGCAGAACTGTCGCTCTCCCTCTCTCATGGACAGAAACCACAACTTAAAAAAATTCATGTCCTTAGCTACTGACTTTGCAATGTTTTTCAATTAATAATGTTTCTTGAGCACATCTTTTGTCCCCATGAATTTTGCTTATCTGCAGGTACATGTTACTGCCACCTCAGGCCTGAAAATATTTGTGGACAATTTCCTTTGTACTGTTTTTTTATTGTGGAAGTCATTAAAGACCAATAATTAGCTGACATAAAACAAAACGAGACCAGTTGCATCCCAGGCTGGTAAAATACAGTAGCAAAATAACACCTGTTAACTCAGAGTTTTGATCATTCCTGTCAGTTTTTAAGAGGCTGATTCACCCCCAGCTCCCCCAGCAGGCAGTTCATCCAGTCTCCTGAAACGCCCTCATTAAAAACGCCAGATGTGTGGCTTTAACGTGCTTTAGGCTCAGACTCCAATCCAAACATGTCAACAGCTTTCAAGGTGTTAGTGCAGATCAAGGGAGAGGAGGTTTTCACTGCAGCTTTGCCTTTCTGTCCTGCTGATGGGGTTAACACGTGTTTTCCAAGGACAGGGAACAGGCTCCTGCTGCAAGACAGTTGCTGAGAAGAGCAAAAGACAGATTGGAGTTGGCAGGATATTAAATAAAGTTTGGCACTTTCAGGTTCCTAATCAAGCTTAGAGAAAGTTTACAAAATATTTATGAACTTGCCTTTTCTTTGGATCGTTTTTTTTTTTGCTGTTTCAAATACAGAACTAGTTACTGAAATTGTTCCAAAGGCTCTGACCTCTCTCATCAAGGCATGACTTTGCTGTGATTGTTGTGTGAGAGCTCTGAAACATATAAAAAAAGACAAAAAGCAGCAGAACTTTCTCTTTTATTCTATGATCTTGCAAAAACCTGACAAGATCCACCTTAACCAGCAGCTTGTTCTGTCTAATTGGGATGCAGAGTGGACAAAGTCATTGATATTTTAAATCAGAAAGCCAGAGGAGTTAGAGACGTTACAGGAGGGAGAAAACAGGACAAGGACACTTTGAAGAGACATTCTATCATCAAATTTTCTCGTTGGAAAACCATTTTAGACACTTTATTATTTTTTTTTTTTTTTCCCCCTCATACACATCAAGGGTACTCAGACAAGCAGAAATAATGGCCTCTGGCTAATGATTGAAAGGGAATGTCACAGGATGGCAACCCAGACACGTGGGGCTGGTAATGATTGTCCCTCCTCTCCCTACTCTTCTGCTCCATCCAGGGAAAATGGGAACACTGGGTGTGTTGCCATGTCTTGGGAACAGAGAGATATTAAAGGCTGGAAGGGATCTCCAGAGGTCGCCTGCTCCGATCTCCCAATCAGAAAAAGTGCAGATCACTCAAGGCCTTTTCCAGGCATGATCTGTCGGTCTCCAAGCATGGAAATTCCACATTTTCTCTGGGAATTTGTGCCAATATTTGACTACCCACATGGCAACCATTTTTTTGTCATATTTAACAGTATTTTCCATGTTTTGGCTTGTGCCTGTTGCCTTCTATGAACTGGATCATGGAATCAGAGGATGGTTTGAGTTGTAAGGGATCAACCTATTCCATCGTCATCAGTACCAGTCCCTGAGGGTCACCATCAGTACCAGGCCTCTCCCTCCTGAACATTTGCAGTGCTTTTCACAGAAAAACACGTGGAAAAACGTGCCGAGAATTCCTCTCAAAATGCTGATATAACTCTCAGTTCTCAATCTTTGTTTGCCTGGTACTTCTGTTTACTCTCTGTGTCTGTTTGTTTAGTGTGTATTGAAATTGATAAACTCAGGGGGATAAAATAAATAGAAAAATTATATAGAAAAGAGTTTGTGAGAATCCTTTGAAATAAATACTGGTGGTGTAAGAGGTGGGGAGATTTTCCCCCTCCCTGCACAAAAAAAAAAAAAAAAAAAAAAAAAATGGACACAGATTTCAGAGCAAAAATCCCAATGTCTTTGACAGAGACTGTAAATCCTGACCCTGGAAACTGCTCCAGTAAGTCCAGTGAGTAAAAACAAAACAGGATCCTGTGACTGGGTGTCTGAGCTCATCCAAAGTCCATCCAGGGCCAGGACAGAGGAGATGATGGCCAGGGACCCTTCCAGGCCTTATTGGGAATCTATTGTATGGATGTGACCTGGAATAACTTCAGAGAAGCATTTCCCACTATTGTCTTGCTGACCCCTCTAAAAATGTCCTGGACTGACCAGGAAACTATCAGAGAAACATGAGATACTGCAGGAAAGAGCTCAAATGGAAGCAGAAAACTGGTGTGGAAGCTTATTGACCAGTTCATCAGCTAGATAGAAAAGCAGTCAGATAGACGGATAGATAGAAGATAAATTAAAGTATGGTGGAGCACTGCCCTCTGACACTCAAATTTCATTGTCTTCACTTGGTTTGCAGAGAGGAATATCTGACTGTTCCCTGTAAAAGAGACACTTCTGAGAAATAATGCCCAATTGTGCCATAAGCCAACATCATCTCAGTGTTTCCTATACATCATGGGTTCATTATTATGCATGTAATGAGCTGGCCCACCCCTTTTCTTTGAATCTGACACCCTTCAAATTGTCATCATTCATTGTGTGGCCTGCAGAGACAAAACAGGCTTTCAAAAAGGGTTGTTTTTAGAGCCAGGGCAGTCGGTGCCTCCTGGATATGTCATGTTTTGTCCTTGGTCAGAAGGGCTGTTCTGTCTCTCTCTTCCTTCGAAACGACTCTGATATCCCTGCAATTTTCATTAAATATGATTAGCAGAGGAGTGTGTGTCAACAAGATTGACCAGGGGCGGTCTGGATTCAACTTCAGCCTCGAAGAAAGCCTGTAATGCAAATATTGAGAGGCGACAAAGGCAGATCAATTGGATTCTGAGTTTCATTGCTCTTGGTTTAGTGATTAAAATGACCTGGAGGAGAACTGCCCTTTAAAAGGGGAGGGGGAAGGGCCCACGTTCCACGTCAGGAATTGGTCTGTGGCTCTGATGGGAGTTCTCTGGATGTGTAAGGGGAGAAGAGGAGAGACCTGGAAGGCACCTGTGCTTTAACAGGATTTGATAAGACAAGAGGAATCTGACTCTCCTCCTTTTTTCCCCCTGGCTCAGAAGGGATGTTTAACCAGCAGCTGTATTTGTTTTGCAAGATGCAATTGGATTTAGGTTAATCCCAGAGCCAGGGAGGGAGAGGGAGCCTGGATTGGGGAGCTGCTCCAAAGGGAGGACCTGCCTGAATTCAGAGCACTCTGCAGAGCTGTCAGCACCCCAAGGAGCCTGAAAACCCCCCACCACTTGCACTGTTTATTCTCTAGCAATATGCTCTGATAGATTTGGAAATTGATGGCCCAAACTGTGATTTACAGCGCTGTAAATGTTGCTCTCCATTTACTTTCAATCAGCGAGCAAATCTACCACAAAAGTGCTTATTTATATACAAGGGAGAAACTTATTTACATCTGCCTTGGAACTGGGGATGTGCTGGGGCTGAACACAGGGAAATGAAATGCAGAACTCACTCAAACATTTTCTCCCAGCAATTTGTGCCTGAGCACACGGAGGAGCCTGTGGTGCAGCTTAATAGGTTGGTGGGAATTAGCACATGGGCTCTGTGCTTTCCTAAATGAGCAGCCTTGAACTGGCTCTCAGCAAGGGAAATGTTTAAAAGGAATTTTTTATGCTTTTTTCCACACTCTGAATTTCTCACCCCACTTGTCCAAGTGCTGCCCACTTTTTCCATGGGGCAGGGATGAGCATGGCTGGTCCAGAAAGTCCTCAGGGCTTCTCGGGTTGTTTTGGACTTTTCCCTTTGGAGGAGGAGGCGGCAATAGTTTCAAAGTTAAAATGGTTTAGTTAAAATATATATATATATATATATATATATATTTGAAAGGAAAGAAAAGAAAGAAAAAAAAAGAAAGAAAAAATAAAAAAGGAAAAGAGGAAAGGGAAAAAGAAAAGGGAGGGGAAAAGGAAAGGAAAAGGGGAAGGGGAAGGCAGGGGAACGTTAGGAAAGGGAAGGGAAGGAGAGAAGAGGAATTTTTATAGCATGACCTGCTGGAGAATTTATACCGCAGTTCAGGCCAGGTTCAGTTTTCAACCAATGGGCCCCTTTGAAAATTCTGGCCTAAGTTTGCACTCAGTGTCTCAGAAAGGGAGGTACCTACAAGAGAATGTCACAGTTCACTGGCAACCACCCAAAAATGAGGGACTGATGTGGATACAGAACACGTAAAGAGATTTCCTTATCACCCATTTTGGTGACTCAGTCCAGTAGGTCCATCCCAGCCCTGAATTTCTGGGGTGTTAAGTTATTCTACACTTGTTTATCCTCCCTGACTCAAGTTATTACAGGGGATGGAATATTCTGCTTTTTGGGGTGTGGGAGAGGATTTTCCCAGATACATTAACTGCTAATTCTGCCAAATTCAATATGCATGGGTTAAAATATATGCTAATATTAAAAAAAAAACACCCAACTGTAAGATTTTTGTGATGCCAACATCATAAAGAGGAGAAAGCAAACCCAAGATACTTATTTTTATTACATCCTTCAAGGCTTACTGTTTCCACAGCTCAAGTGTTGGTACAGCACGAGCTGAAAGACCAGAAATGCTCCTCTTTTACCCCAGAATTCTGCACACACTCCAAGGATGGGTGATGGCAGAATAAATCAGGCAATATTTCAGTCAATAGCACTTCAAAAATCCAATTTTTGATCTTTTATATCGGGTGGGAATATCTCAGGAAGCAAATGTTTTCTTTATCGCTCACTTTTAACAGCATTTTGTGTTTGTCTGCTCTTTGTGTTTCCTGAGACTGAAGATGGAAAACAACAGCAGAAATTTCATTTTGTGGCTTTTATCTTTTATGACCTTATTATCTGGGTGGCTACATCTCTGTGCATACAAGAGAGGTAAAGTAATTAAATCTTTTAAGCAACCTGTGCTTTTTCACAAGGAAAATTATACAGTCATAGAAAGATGGGGTTTATGTCTGATTTTTTTTTTTTAAGGGCTCTCTTATTTCCCAAAGAATTAAATGATTCTGCTGTTGATTTCAGAGTATCTTTGAGGTAACAGGTGGCTGAGCAACAGAAGAAATCATAATCTGGAGAGAAAAACTGAATTTCTGGGAGTGCCACTGAATGTGCTGCATTAAAAGATTCAGTTTTATTTGAGCACCAGTCAAAGAATCAAAACTTCAGGTGAGTCAGGCCTGAGTTTTCAGCACTTGAACAAAATTTAAAACAGTCCAGCTCAGCTCACACTGAAAATTCAGGATTTGCTGAAGTGTTTGAAGAATTTGAGCCTCAGTTTTATGCTTCAAAAGGAGTAATTAACCCACAATATTTATTTGGCTTTCATACACTCCCAAGGCCATTTTTCAGTGGCCTTTTGTAGGAATCTGAGGACACATCCCCAGTTCTCCAGGAAGAATTTCCTGAGCCTGTTGGTCAGAGCCTGTACATGCAGCAGATGAATCTTGCTCTGGTTTATCCTGATTTCCAAGATAAATTCAGGGGATAAATTAAGGTAAAACCTCGAGTAAAGGGATCGCTGGGGTGTCATTGGAATTTAAAAAAAAAAAAAAAAAACCAACCCTGAAGGAAAAATCGGCTGTTTCTGTGTTCCCCAAAGAGTTATTGCTGTGGATGTGACACTCCCCTGAGTTTTCACTAACCCTTTGTTGTGTCTGAGTGCTGGTTTACACAAAATGCATCAGGTGTGAGGAAAAACAAAGAACAGCTTTGGAAGGAGGAGAGAAGGAAAGGAGGGAAGGTGTTTTTTTGCTCCTGTGAGTCCTTATTATTCAGTATTTGGTCAAAGGCTGGATTTGGAGATCTTTTCTGACCTTGAGAATTCTATGAAAATCTAAATGTTTTCAAAAATCTATCATCCTTACCTTTGACAGATCTATCAGGTCTCCCATTTCTATTATTTCAGTTTAAATTTTCGATGTGAGTGGACAATAAACCTCTGAAGGGCAGGTTTCCCCAGCAAGGCTGAAGAGTTTCCAAATCAGCCTGATAAAAAACTGCCCTCTCCTCAACAGAGGTGGCAAATTCTCTCCACACGTACCATGAACCACAAACCAGAAATATCCTGAGCAGATGAAAAGTTATCTTTTAAATAGGCATTAAAATGCTCATGTTTCGTGCTTTAAACCAAGTTTTAGTAAGAGTGGGGGGTGAGAAACTCCTAATAAACCAGTCCCCATTTTAGCTGTCATTTTAACAGCGTGATCTGGTGGTTCTGTCAGCTTGTTGGGGCTCTGCTGATCCCGGTGTGTTTTATTTCCTTGCTGAGTGGCTGCCCGTGTGAGGCAATGTTGTTGCACAGTGAAGTGCCTTCTCCTCTGTGACAGAGCTTGAGTTGATCTTTAATCTCTTCCCCAAATGAATTTTGTGAAATTATTTTTTAAATGAGCTTTTAGTGACGCTGAAAGGTGGGAGAGGTGTTTATTCCCATTTTTTTTTCCTTTTTTTTTTTTTTTTTTCTCTCAGAGTGAGGACATGAGGTGATAGCTCATTATAAAGGACAATTTTCTAGAGTAAAAAAAATCTCTCCCATTATATCCCAGCCTGCAGTAGGGTGAGTTTTCCCATCTTAACTTTTACAAGCCAGGTTATTAATATCTCAGTACCTCACATCTCTAATGTGTCATATGAGCCAAATAACTTTGCAAGTGACTTTTGAGGTCCCAGACCCATCTTCTTCTTCTCCTGCTCTGTCATGTTCACCTTTAAATTATTTTATTTTATATATGATACATTCTATATTAGATAAATATAATATACATAGTATATTATTCTATATTATAAAGTATTATATATAATAGCAAATTCATTAATTTGAATGAAGAATTAAATAAAACATAATAATAAAAAAAATGTATTGAAAATAAATTTGAAATTAATTATATTAAAACGATATTGCGATTTGTAATTGATAAAACTACAATTTATGATATTGCAGAATAAAGATGAATTTATATAAATATATAGAAATTAATGTATATTTTTAGGTATGGAATAAATTCTGTCCACCTTGCACAGAAAAACAAAGAGAGACAGATATTTCTAGGCCCAAACCAATGAAATATTCTCATTAAATTAATTTCTGATTAAATGTCCATCTAATTTGGCCCAAAGAAGCTGCATCATCTTTGAAAACCTCTCAAAAGGGAAAAAAGGAGAAATTTAATTCAATAAATGCCCATGTCCCAAATGAGACTAAAAGTTATATTGCATTTATTCTGCATTGCAATTCTCAGGGATCACATAAGCTCTTCATTAATTTCTACATAGATATTTCAGGCATTTATTTAGAAACTGTTAAAATACATCTACCCTGGGTTAGTTTGAATTAGTAAATGTAAAGCTGTTAATAACAAACTTAAATGTACAGCATGGAAAAATGAGATACCTGTTTGCTACTTTCAGTTTGTTGATTTAAAATGGAAATTCATGTCTAAATTGTAACTTGCTCACCCGAAAAACACACCTTTTCTAAAAGTTATCGAGAGAAAATACTGGATTCTCCATAAAACTTCCATCACTCAGATATATATTCTTAGAATTATTATAAAGCTAAAAAGGTAATAAAAAAATATTGAATTTTTTTTATTGTAATGTACCAGCTGTGCTTTCTCATTACGATTCTTACAAAGCAAATAAAAGTAAAAAAAAAAAAAAAAAGATGAAATATTTTTAATCTTGTGAGTCATTTCCACTCATTAGAGGCAGCAAACGCAGAGGCTGTTTCTGAGAGATGGGTTAACCCCCCCATATAATTTGATAAATCAGATCCCAACATGGTTTTAGTGCTTTTTCAAGGGCTTCAGGTGCCTTTCAGCCCCTGATAAGCTCCAGCCACACCGTTTAAACTTCATTTTCAAGTCAAATTCCCTGTTCATCCTCTGCCTTTGTCTCCCACAGCTCAGCCTTGATGTATTCCTTCAGTAATTCCATGAAAAGGCAGCCAGCCTTGCCTAATTCAATTTTCCCCTCTAAGTCCAGGCCACTGGCTGTGCCTTGTGCTGTTATTTCTCTTTTTTTTTTTTTTTTTCCCATTTTATCTACAGGTTTCCCTCAGCAGTTGTCGTATTTTCAGAGCTCCTAAAAGTACCTGTGGCTGTCCATGGAAAGCACCCTCTGGAAAACTCTCTGTCAGGGCACTTTGGGGGTAAAAATTTCCTTGCCCAGGTGATTCGGGGGACATTTTAAGCTCATTTTATCCAAATACTTCAGTATGTGATTAAAAAGTAAAGCACACATTTAATGCAGTTTGATATCGAGGCTTTGGGGGAATTTATGGGCAGTTGGTAAATAGGGATGCAAGAAATCCTCACAGAGGGTGCTGACTAAGCATAAAGTTGAAGGGAAGAGAATTCAGATTCCTTTCTCCCACCTGTGCAGGGTGAATGTTCCGTGTGGTCACAGAGGGGCTGCACTTTAAAGTCTGGCTTAAGTTGCACTAAATATGTTGAAAAATGCGAAATTAAACCCAAGTTCCCTCCTCTTCTCCCGACACTGCAAAAATCCTGTAATGAGTTTTAAAAGCGCTGGGACACTACTCCCTGAGGCTCTCAATCCCTCTTGGAATCACATAAAAAGAGAGGATAAAGGGCACGTTTTAAAAAAAACTACACAAGACCTGTTTGTTTGAGAAAAGACAAAATATATTTCAGCTGCTTCTCATTTGAATGTGCTGTGTTTGTTTTTGTTCCTCCTCCATAAAGCCTCTTTATTTTCTTGTTTTATTTCAGTGCAAGGATAGACAAATATTTTTCAATGGGCTGCAATAAACAATACAAAAAGCTGAGGTGCATTGCTTTGATAGCCTGAAGTATAAATATATTCCCAGGGTAGGGCTGGGAAAACAGAGGGAAGAGAGGTCTCCAAGCTCATCCTAAGCCTGAAGATCGATATAATGAGTGGGGAAAGAAAACTTGGTAATAAATGTGGACAAAGGACCTCAAAAAGTTTCAGGTGCAAGGAATTGCAATGGGCAGCAGCACGGACTTTAGGAATTTTTGACTCTTTTCACTTGAACTCTGTAGGGTTTCCAGGACACAGTTTAGCAATTTGACCCTTTTAGCTTGAACTCTGTAGGATTTCCAGGCTATTTATGCACAGAGGGGGACAGGGAACCTTTGCCAACCCCAAAATGACAGCAAGGATGTGTGAGCTGTGTCAGGGAAACTAGACTGCTACTCCAACGTTTTTTTAGAGACATTTGGGGGTTTTAGTGCACAAAATAAGACCTGTAAGAAAAGAAAAGCAAGTAGAAATTAGTGGGTGGATCTTTACTGTGCAGTCCCACTAAAGCAGGCACTTAAACCAAGTGCTGTTTGTATTTATTACACTTCAAGGACACCAGCCCCTCATTTGAATTATTTAGTGTTGAAAAGTACTCCTCACCAGTGATTTTTCTGGTGATAACTGCTCTTGCTCTTTAGTTTTACATAGTTTTAACTGTGCATCTTTTTCTTCCACCATTTGATCGTGGATGGGGACTAGCGACCAAAAAGGTGATACCTCAGGAGTTTGCTTTTGGATTCTCCAGTGGCCACAGAGGCAGAAAAAAAAAAGGTGAGTTTCTGCAGAGCCTTTCTGTTCTCCACTTGTTCTGCAGTTCCAAGGTAGATTAAGTTACAGCTGGGCTCGGGAAATTAAAGCTCCAAGAGCTCAGTTTATTACTTGATTTCGTGCTTCCCACCCACTGACTTCGGTGGAGAGAGCTTATGCTGGGGAAGTTGGGCTGAAACCTTGGGGAAATAAGCTTAAAGAAGTGAAATTGTTGTTCCATTTTGTTCAATTCAATTCTGTCTCCTTGCCAGAGAGGGGAAGAGGCTGATTAGAGCTGGTGGTTTCTGGTGGCGTGAGGCCTGGGGGTGTCTCTCAGTGTTCAGCCAACAGGAGGATTTGAATTCAGGTTACGGTTTGGGAACCCAAAACTGGCTGTTTTACAGGCCCAGAAGGTTAGAGAAGGATAACAAGAGCAGGCACTTTATGTGGCCTTTTTGTTGAGTATAATGGAGTTTGCTGTTCCCATCCTGGTCTGGATCAGGGCTGGGAGCTTAAAGATCACCCAAGCCACTCCCTTACTGGATTCCCCAAGTCCTTCACTGTTTTGGTGAGAAAAAAAAGTTTCTCTTTCCTTACAGCAGGATCCAGAACCCTGAAACCAGCAGGAAATGAGACTTAGGAAAGGGTTTAGCCTGGGATGCTGCTGGATTGTCCTGGTGTGGTGATGCCACTTCTGTCTGACCTTCTGCAAATATTTTTTTGCCTGAATTGTGATGCAGTTTGGGATTGTGATTACTGTCAGTGCCTTTCTGAACACTATTTTAATGTGGATCACCAGGGTGGTAAAAGATTTGCTTTTTTTGACTGATGGTTTACATTTAACCCTCTGTATCCCACTGCCCCAAGAACTTTATATCCACATCACAACAGAAGCTAAAAGTTCACTTCTAGGAGTTTCACCATATGCCACGAGACTTAAAGGAAGACACTGTGTCTTTAAATGACTTTTCTTTGAATCTCTAATCTTTCTTAAAAACCCAGGAGATGTCAAATTGTATAATGAGATTATCCTGATTCACCCACAGTGCCTATTTCCATAATATCAATTAGCACTATGTTAGGTGAAAAAGAGGTCAGAAGAGCTGATTTTATGCCAGTGCCTCCTATCATGTTATTTGGAAGGCTCAGGTTAAAATGCAACATTTAGGCACTGGCCAAGCACAATCAAAAATCTGCTTCTTCATCCACTGGGTTTTGAAGAAGGATAAAAAAAAAAAGCCTTGTTCAAATCTAAGTTGTAAATCCTAAGTTTTGGGTTGAATCAGGGTAATAAATCCTTTTAAACCACAACAAACCTGGCTCTTCTTCATGGAAACCAGTTTTCTGTGGGTGCAAGAATGCCCATGATAAATGGGACTCTGCTAGACCCTAATCCACCAGGCATTATATTCAGGTGATATTATCCTATAATAGAAAGGGACATAAGGCATTAACCATTACAATTTGGAGTCCAAACCTAAATTCTAAGCTTATACTGTCAATAAAATAAAATGTAAGGTAAAGTTTCACCTTAAAACAATACCAGCCAGCCCTGTAACCCTCAATTTGGAATTTTGGCCACTTGGCTGGAGTAGAAAAAATCCTGTTTTGTCTCCTGATATAGATATATATATAAACTCATTCCCTGCCACCAAAGCCCTTGCAGAAGGCTGCAATAAAGATTCAATCTTTGATTTCCCTCAATCTACTGTTAATGTTGATCAAATTTTAGAGGCATCATTACCCTCTCTCCTGATTCTCTTCTCACCCCCATGAATTTATAAGCAGAGAGGAGCAAACTGGGCTACAGACCCTTTATATTTCCTATTTTGTATCAGAGCCCAGATCTTTACCAGAACTTTCCCCTAAATCCATGCTTGGCTTTCCCCAAACGCTGAAGTCTTTGCAGGATCCACACAGAGCGTGGAATCCTCAATCTTCGAGTTCCAAAACCCCTACCATTAAAAAAAAAAAAAAATAAATGTAGAGCCCTAAAACACAACCTTAAAAACAAGCTTTGGGGTTTATCCAATCCCTTCATAATTCCCTTGGTCACGCAGCATCCAAGGGGATAAATTGATTCTCCTGCTATTTACCTTCTCTGATCTTCCCACTGTCCTAGCAGTGGGGTAAATGGTGATAACTGGAAAAGAAATGGAAGGAACAATTTAGATGTCAAGTCAGATAAGCTGATTTTTTTGACTGAAGAGCCCAGCAGTGAACGACCAGCACCACAACCTGGCCTTGCTTTCGGCCTGAGATTGTGAAACTTGTGGCAAGGCTTAGACCCCAGGAATGTTTTCCTGATTTCTGAGCATCCAGCCACGATCAGGAGGTGAAATTAAAGCTGTGATTGCAGCTACCTGGGCAGCACCTCCAGCAAAATGCAGCTGGAGGCAGCCTCCCCCTGATGACCTCTTATCTCCTGGTGTCTGATAAGGGGAATCTCATGGAAAATGTGTTCTTCACATCTTCTTCCCTCAAATCTTAACCCTAAGCAGGGTCATGACCAGGCTGGAATTACACCCAGGTGGCTGATACGACAAAACTGGATAGATGAGATAAACCTTTGATAAAGCAACTTTTCTTTTTTTCCTGTCCCTGCATACTAAATCCTGTATTAACCTCAGAAATTCCAGCCCCTTTTGACAAGTCCTCACCCTAAAACACCACACACAAAGCACAGCTGGCTCCTCACTTAAAATTTTTACCTGCAGCCCACTGGTTTTATCTCCTGTGACATAACCTGCAAATCAAGAAGCTGAGTTCATTGTGCTTCTCTGCTCAAAAAAAAAAAAAAAAAAAAAGCAGAAGAACATCTTTGTTAACAAAAACAATTTAAGAAAGGGCTAATGTGTCCGAAACTTCTGTGTTTGAGCATAAAATACTCTGAATTTCTTCCAGAGAGCTGCATAAAGATATACATTACCTCAGGAATGGATGAAATGCACTCCTGGCTCTGCTGTCAGTACATTCCCTGGAAATAAAGCTCAGCAAGAGCCTGGAATTTCCAGTTAGGTCTTGCTTGAATCTCAGCTCTGAAAGGCCCAGCACATCAGCTTAGTAACCTCTCTCCTTTTATAAAGATTTTCTCTGTTCCCAGAGGAAAAAATAATTCAGGCAGCAACTGTAATCTGTTCTGCAGAGTGGAATCAATAATGGGCAGGAAACAAAATAATAAATAACACTGTCCTGCTGCATGGAGAGAGAGGGAAATAAGATTTCTGGTGCAAATGAGGAATGACAAAAACAAGGGAGAAAACAAACGGAAAAAAACCCGCGTGCCATGTAACTCCATTTGCAAGAAAATGGGTTTTTCCTTCAATCTGAGAGAACAAAAGCACAAGCAAAAGTACCTTTGTGACACAGCATGTGTTTGGGGCAGAACAGAAACACAAATATCCAGTAAAGTGGGTTTTATTCCACTTTTAGAACTAGGACAGGCTGCAGTGTTGTTCATTTGACGGATACAAATTGTCTCATTAGCAGGCAAACGGTGAAATTCAGAGCTGTGGGATCACAGCCACCATGAAAAGAGTAATCTGACCTTAGAAAGTGCAGGATTTTATAAGTTTGACCCACAAGGGCATTTCTCCTCCCTCAGAAGCTCAGTTGCTTCAGCAGTGCAGGGTGAAAGGTGTGGAATTCCAGCTCCCTGGGGCAGGGCTGAGGTGGGGAGAGATCCCTGCTCTAAGATTTTCACTTCCCATCCCTCCCCCTTGTCTATTTGTGGTATTAGAGGGTGGATATAATAACTATTATATGATATCATTATATATTATATTGTATTTCAATAGAAGTAATTTATATTATTACATACAAATGACATATATATTCTGTATGTAAATTTTATTGTATTACATATTATAACAAATTATAGCATTTTTAATAAAAAATTCATGCTGATAACATTATAATAATGCCAGTTGCATGACTTCCCCTGCAAACTGCATGGAGATTTATAGGAGTTAAGCATGAGGAAAACTAGAGGCTCCTGTTCAGAGCAATGAAACATTCCAATTTTAAATTCAGTAGTCTTGCAGTTAGGATTCATTGTTTCTCACATCTTAGCTCATTAATGTTGTACATTTTCACACTTCATACCCTGAGAGTCATCAGCCTGTGGAGGCAGCAAATTTGACCAGATTTGTCTCCTCTCTTTTTTAATTATTTTTTAATTATTTACCAGCACAGACTTAGGGGTATTCCCAAAACCCCTGCTGGACCAGAGCAAAATGGGGAGACCTTGACAGACTCAGGCTCCAAAACTGCTGTAAGATCAGACTTTAATCATCAGAAGTTGTGAGTGACATCTGAACACTGGTTTGGGGACATTACAGCTCAGTATTTCAAGATTCACCCCTATTGAATATTTTTCCATAAATAAAAACCTGATACAACATCCCAGAGCAAGGGTTTGAGCAGGCTGGCTGTGGCCACTCAACACTGTGAATTTTGGAAAAGCAAACTAACATTTACCATTATTACTCTGCTCTCTTTGGACAACAATTTATCATTTTTTTTCCCCACCCAGCACACAACATGAGCCAACATTAATCCATTCTGCTGATAGAGTTGATGAAGAGAATGGAAATTTTCACAGAATTGACGTTCCCAGGTTCACAACTCCAGCTTAATGTCACTTCTTTCTCGATGTAGCTGCATCTTTCTGGGCTCTCAGCAGGTTAAAATGATCTCTTGGCTCATTAGAAATATAACTGAGGATTTTGCCACAGCTCATGCTTATTAAAAATATTAGTTCTTCCTCCTAATTTGTTTAAGACTTCCTCAGCCTCTCTTGCTGGGAATAGTGAATGGCAGGAGAGGATTTATTGTGTCAGCAGATCTCGAAAAATGTTTCAAGG